>NW_017731359.1:5792322-5795073 GCF_001890085.2 Hipposideros armiger | reverse complement strand
AGCCGACCATATAACAAACTCTGTATTTTGAGTGGAAATGTTAGGGGGTCGTCTTATACGCCCAGTCGTCTTATACGCTGGCAAATACGGTATATATATATTTTTAAGATTTTTATTGGGGAATTGGGGGATGGGAACAGTGCTGGGGAATTGGGGAAAGGGGAACAGACATGTTGCTGTCCTTCATATGTGGGATCTGAACCGGGGCCCTCTGGCATCCCAAGCCAGTTCTTAACCATCGCGCCACTCGGCCGGCCGAATCCCTATAACTATTTTGTCACTACCAATTTGTATTTCTTAATCCCTTCACCTTTTGCCTTTCTAACAAGCTCTCAGGTGCTTGCCATGCCGCTGACCACACTTGGAGTAGCAAGGATCTACACGTCGCAATAGGCCACAGACCACAAAAAATGTCTATAAAAATAAAATGAAAAGGAAGTCAAATTTTTCTCAAAAACCAGAATTAGAATTTATGCATATTTCTTGATAGGATTATGGGCTTTTTAACATCTTAGAAATACCTTCATAATGACTTTTCTTTTCCAGTTTAAATTTATATTCCAATTTCTTGGAGTTTTGTAGGGTTTTGTTTAATGAAAAACCCTGATTTTTATCAAAGCTGAGAATCCAAGTACAAGGAAGACTGTTTCAAGTTGCCATCCCCTTTAAGCAGGTCCCCAACCTGCACTCACCCACACATAGCATACCTCTCGCTGTTTAAATCCTAGAGATTAGACAAATGGCAGAGTCAGGTGAGATTTTAGGGGCTGGGCCCCAAAGTTCTTCCAAATGAAAAGGAAAGCTCCACAACAAAATGACACTTTACCATACCACTGGCTTTCATTTCTGGCCTTAGGTGACAAAGTTCCAGCAATGAGGTGATAACTGTTGGATAACATTTTATACAAACTACTGGGTTTCAATTCTTTTACCAGATCCTTTGAATGGCAAGTTCTATTTACTTTCAAAAGTCCACAGAGTAAACAAAGTAAGGTGCTTAGCAAGGCCCTAAACTCTACCGAGGTCCAAGTTCCTGCCCTGCTCTCTTTTATTCACTTCTGATTATCTCTGCTGCACTCAAACATTGGCTAGCTGCCTCTTTTAAAAGGCAGTTACACACTTCCACCCCCACCCCATTCTCTTGGCTAACAGCAATGCCTAACTACAGAACCAACATATCTCTGAGAACATTCCAGCTTACCGGATAAGGTCAGTTTAAAATTCTAGAGAGGGATAACCTGCTCCATTTGTGTTTCCTAAGAGCTCTTCAAAAATAACCCTCCAGCAATCAGCAGAACAAGCCTTTCACCCAGGAGAGAAAACAGTCGATGATTCTGCAATTTACAAACAGTGAGACCTTTATTTAAAGGGTGTCCTCATATTATATTATTTCCAAGGAACGTTTATCTATGTACTCAAGTCAGCACAAGCAGCCCAATGCTTGGAAGAAACAATGCGCACATACATTACAGCTCCATGCAAATGGCTTCTCTGGCTGAGAAGCCTATAAAGTTTTGCTGCCCAGCTTCGGTAGGAGGCCTACCTGTGAAGGGGAATATCCGGACAGTTTTTTCCTGAAGTGGAGCATGTCCTGTCCATAACAGAGCTCAGCAAACTTCCCAGGGAGGCCTGTTACAAAACCATAAAAAGGGGGCAGGACTGACAGGCCCCTGCCCTGGACACCCTTGACGCTAAAAATTCGAATTCTGAGAAATGAACTCTACTATAGACAAGACCAACAGAAAGTTTCCTGTTTCTGTTACCTCCCAAACTGGCTGCCCTCCCAGAGTGGTTTAACTCTGGGTACCAATTGGGCAATGCCAGCCATGGTGCTGGGGCGAAGGACTCAAGGATGCTGGTTCTGTCTCCTAGGTTAATTAAGAGGAACCAAACCTCTGCAGTATAAACTGAAGACTTGTGTGAGCAGATCCGGGGCTCCCTCACTGCATCTAGGCAACATGCCTCCATTCAACAAACATTTATTGAGCGTCTACCATACGCTGGTGACCGGGGAGGATACCACGCCACAGTCCCCAGTGGTGAAAGCAGACAGAGAAGGACCATCAGGAGGGGTGGAGGTTGTGCGGGCCGAAAACCTGCCACAAGTGGCTATGACCCAGGGGACAGCATGACCTTTCAGGCCGGCTCCGCGGACCACCAAGCCCAAAAAATGAAACAGGCTCGCGACCGCGAAGGCGGGAGTGGACAGGTAGGCCCGGGGGCAGGTGTTCAAGTAAGAGGTGCACACCTGAGGTGGCAGGGCTGGAGAGAGCAGAGTCCACAGAGGAAGGGCGAGGGAGGCCCGGGGACCCCGCAAGGGAGAGGGGGCATGGGGGGGGCTGGTCCCGGGAAGCGGGTACAAGGCAGCGGCCAGCCGGGCCTGCGCCCCCCGAGCGGCGCGGGGAAGGAAAGGCGCGCGGCTAGGCCGCCGCCGGCACCTGGGGCCCCGCCCGGCACCTACCACTTGGGCGACCTTGAGGCAGCCGAGCGCACCGCGCAGGTAGTCGGGGTCGCAGCGCAGGCCCGCCAGCCCGCGGCGCTGGCTCACCGGCTCGGTGGTGGGCTGGTACGGGCTGCTGGCGCCCGAGATCATGGAGGTGCTCGAGGCCTCGCCCTCGAAGCCGTCCAGCTCCTCGCCGCTCCGCATGTTGCCGCCCGGCCCGGGCCGCCTCGCGCGGCCGGCCCCCGGCGCCCAGAGCTGGCGGGTTCAGCGGGGCCGCCGCATCGCCGCTGCCGCCTCCTGACTGACCG
>NW_017731359.1:5741084-5792143 GCF_001890085.2 Hipposideros armiger | reverse complement strand
CGCTCCGGCGAGTCGGAGGTGGCAGCCGGCGCCGCGGAACCCCCGGCGGCGAGGAGGGGCGGGGCGGGGTGTCCGCCGGCCCCGCCCTCACCTGCCCGCGCGCGCGGGGCCCGGGCGGCGGCTCCGTGCCTGGCGAGCCCAGCGTCCGAGGGCACGGGTCCCGGGAAGGGGGTCGCGGGGACCGGGAGGAACCGGGGCGCAGGGGGAGGGTCGAGGCGGACCCAGGGGGCACACAGTTGCTGTCCGCCTCCGCTTCTCCTGTGGAGGAAGCGGGATCCTCTGTAGATCGGCTGGGGAACTTCCCGGGGAAGACCAAGACGCGCCGCGCGGCCCCGGGGCTGGGAACGGTGCGCTGCCCAGAGTGGGCCTGACTCGGACTGTTGGCCTGACGAGAAGGGGCTAAGCGTCTGGACTCCCACACAGGGCGCCTCGCAACCACTAGTTCTGAGGCCAGGGCGGAGCAGGGCAGGAATGAGAAGTCGGGGTGAGTGGGGGTCGCTCAGTACGGGTCTGCAGGACAGACACACGGTAAATATGTGAATAACTCCCAGTTTAAGTTCTGAATCCACCAGCCTGAGGAGGGGCGCTAGCACACAGTAGACCCTCGGTGACTAAGGTTAGTGTCCTCTTGGCTGAAAAGGTTTTGCGACCTCTTTCTAATCAAGTCAGGTTAAACACAGGCGTTTACGCTTAAGGGCATTAATTAGGAAACAATTTGCAATTCAAGTGTGAAGGCTAATTTTAAGCTTAAGTAAAACACTGACTTTCTAAGAATTGTCGCTTTGGTTGAACTCTTCCACACCACAGACGTGAGGAGAGCTTCCCATACTCTAGGCACTTAAACAAGTGCCTATTTATTGTTCCCATTATTGTTCCCATTTTACGAGAAAGAGGACTAAGGCTCTAGAGCGGAAGTAAATTGTCCCAAGCCACATGATTCGTTGTTGTGCAGAGCTCAGGTTCCAACTTTTTCCACTATACAATGTTGCCTAATATACAACTCAGATGGAGTCGGAACTCCAAGCTGAGAAGCAGTAAACATATACTATAACTAAGACGATTTCAATTAAAAAGCCTCTCATCTTTTGGTTACCGAAGATGGGGAAATACAGGGAAGGCCAAGTGGCGCGTTGGTTAAGAGTTGGCTTGGGACGTCAGCTCTGAGGAGCAGGGCCCTGGTTTGGATCCCACATTAGGGCCAGCGACGCTGGGCCCTCTACAGCTAAGATGATGAGCAACAGCTCGACCTGGAGCTGGGCTGCTGTGAGTTGCCAGCGATAGCGTAGGCTGCAGCCTCTGCTGCAGTGGGCTGCCATAAGCTACCGTGAGCAACTGGCAGCCAGCGTGAGCCACCCTGAGCCTCTATTAGTGGCCGTACAATGGCCAGGGAGCGACTGCCTCACCTGGGAAGAGTGCAATGATCACAATACCAACATGGACCAGTGAAGCGACGTCCTCCACAACTAGACTAAAGAACAAAAGGACAGCAACTTGTCTGTTCCCCTTCCCTGATTCCCCAGTGCTGTTCCCCTCCCCAATTCCCCAATAAAATCTTAAACAAAAAAAGATGGGGAAATACAGTGACTAATTAATACTCTATTCAACCAAAAAATACTTATTGGGCACTTATATGCTAACCAATATGCTAGGGACTGGAGTCAGCCTGCCAGTTAAATATGACAAGTTGAATGGCTGGATATAGGCTCTGGCCTCAGCTCTCTCCCAAAGTCCAAGTGAAATGACAGTTACAGGGATTTTTCTTCTTAAGGGGATAAAACCACTGGGACAAAGAATGGGAAAGCAGGCAATGGCAACAAAATGTTGAAAGCAGAAAAGCAAATGGGTAAGTGGTAACCAACTTAGCAGATCCCAAGAAAGCTAACCCCTAAGCTTGCACAGGGAAAGGCTGAAATGCAACCTAGGTTCTAGCACAGAACAAAAGGCTCTGGGACGCTGGGATAGGCAGCACCAAGCACATCTAGAAGTGGAGGCAGGAATAAAACAGCAAGATCAATTGAAAGTCTTTTAAAGAAGCAATTGGATCCCTGGATCCCCTTTTCATGCCCTTCCCCCAAGACTGGGGGTTTATTCCCTGGAGAAGGTAAAATAGAGGGTCTCTTAGCTAGGAATCACTAGGCACCGTTGAGGGCAGGGGTACCATACTGAAATATATATATAATGTATTATATATATAATTATATTTTAAAAGTAAAATTAAAATTGTATATATAATTTTATAAAATAATATATACTTGTATATTTGTGTGCGTGCATGTGTGTGTGTGTGTATGTGTGTGTGTGTGTGTCTCCTTGGATATTAATATAAAAGAAAAAAAAACATCAATAGAAGAGTTAAAAGAAAATCTCACAGGAAATAGAGCCAAAAGACAAAGAGAAGGAAAATGATAAGAAAATTAGAGAAATAGTCCAAGAGAATTAGAGAATAACAAGACTTTGATAAAGTTAAAAGAGAGAGAATGGAGGGAAGAAAACATAAAATAACAATTCAATAAAACTTCCAAGAACCAACAGACATGAGTTTTGGATTTAAAGGACCCACGAGTGCCCAGCATAGCGAGTGGACATGAACCGGCACCCAACCACATCAGACCACTGGGGCAAAAAGACCCTCAAGGTTCCTGGAGAAACAGAGCAGGTTTCTTTATAAAAGATGAGGCATCAGACTTTTCCACAGCATCTCTGGGAGCTACAAGGGAATAGAGCAAACCCTTCCACATCCTCAGGAAAGTCACCCTCATCTAGAAGTCTGGTTCCAGCTGGAGTGTCAATCAGGTGTGAGGATTGATGGAAGACTCTTCAGACATGGAAAGACTCCCTCTGTCTCTTTCTCAGGAGGCTGTTGGAGGAGGACATCACCAGAACAAGGGCTTTAAACCAAGGAAGCACAGGACAGGGGATCCAGGAAAGGGTGGATGCAGGCTAGAGAGAGGTGATAAGGATCCCTAGGATGAAGGGAGTAGAAGCTGCCCTCCCTGTGTAGCAGGGCTGGGAGTTAACCAACCCAGACTGGAGCAGTCAGAGGCTTCAAGAGACTTCTTTAAGATGAAATTGAGAATACGTTTGAATATACAGGAAAGGATACATAGTTTGGGAAAAGTTTTGAGATAAATTAGTGGTAAATTCATAGGAAACTAAACAAATATTCATAGATATTAACTGCAGGGGAAATAAAATAATGTCTAGAAAAGAAGATTGGGGCCGGCCGAGTGGCTCAGTTGGTTAAGAGCTCGCTCAAGAGTTTGAGCTCTGAGCAACAGCGGTTCGATGCCCGGCCCGAGCTGAGTTGCTGCTGAGCTGCCAAAAGGTGGCAGGATGGCTCAGCTTAAAAAAAAAAAAAAGTATGGTAAATCACATGGCTCAGCTATGAATATTTGCATAATAATATAAACAATGAATGCTGACCTAACCAAAAGTATGTGACCATATTAGGAGGAGAGAATGGGGGGGGGGCAGGGGCAGGATGTATGCATGTGATAGGGAGACAGGGAGGGTGTACAAGAGATCTAACTACTCATCATCCATCGTGGGAGATCAGTAGGTTCTTAAAACTGAAAAACCAAGAGGCAGCAGTATATGTATATGAGTTAAAAATATAAAGATAAATACAAAAATAATCAGTTAAAAGTTTAAAAGTGTTGCCTTGGGAGCAGGAAATGTAGTGTGGTTTTTAGGCCTTCTAGAACTATTTGATTCTCTCAACCATGTGCACATATAACTCTAATAAAAATAAAAAGCTAAATTAAAAACAATTTTAAAAAAAGGAACTTGAGAGTCAGTGCTGATAGAGCAGATAGAGCCCCTGCCAGCATAGATGTGGAGAGCAAGTACTGACCCCAGTAAATACAACAGCATGTGCTGAGTGTTGTTCATGGTGGTATGAAAAGTTCCAGCCAGGATTTAATTGAGTCCATGAGTCAGAATTTCAGCTGAGATTTAAAACATAAACAGCAGTTAGCTAGGCAAAGAGATGGTAAGAGTGGGTGGAACAGTGTTCTGGGCAGAGGGAATGACATGTGCAAAGGCCCAGAGACAAGCAAAAGCAAGGCACAGTGAAGAGGCTCAAGCGCAGAACTCAAGAGGAAGAGGACTGGCAGACAAGACCTGAAGCTGAAAGGTAGCCTTGGGCCAGTCCCTGCAGGGCCTCATGGCCCATGTGAGAGGGCGGACTCTGAACGAGAGTGTTAAGCAAGAGAGTGGCCTGACTTTTAGAATGCTCTCTCTGGCTTCAAGAGGGAGATGGACAGAGAGGAAGCAAGACTGGAGGCTACCCTCCAGTACTTATTAACTCTCTCCTGTCCCTGGACTCTAGCCTAAGTTTATTTTTAGTTCCAAGGATGGACTCAATTTTTTTTACTTTTGCTTTTTAACAGACTTCCAAAGGCATTATTGGGAATCCCACATAGTAATAGATAAAACTTGGTGTTATTGTGCCTTCCTCAGTGTTAAACTGCAATACACCATGAGTCTGTGGCTATCGCTGTGCCTACAAGTGCTGAAGTCAAAATGAGGATAATAAATGATATAGAAGCAGGCAGCCCTTGGACAGGTCCCTGGGTTTCAGGGTCTGGTCCACATATCGAGGGCTGATTCAAGACAACTCAACTCAGGAGAGACTGATGAATAAAACAGATGCTACTTTATTAATTGTTGCCAGTGGAGAGACTCTGCCAGCAACTATAATGCTGCTGCTTATCTCAGTCCCTGAACTCATCCGGAAAGTAGTATCCTTAGATCCTAGTATCCTTAGATATGGGCTATTTCCCCAGGATACCCTGATTCAACTGGATCACCCCTAACCTCTGCCCAAGTCCCCCAGCCTCTTCTTTAGCCCTAGGTTTGCTTGGCTACCTCTGAGGACAACCACCTTCAAGTCTGGGGACTCGCCCCAGATTCCGTGGACTGATGGAGAGTTCCAATGTCAAAAGAATTGGTCCTACCAGGACCAAGGAATTTAGATTCTAGATTCCATGAAGGGCTGGGAGCAAAACACCTTCCCAAACTGTGGTCCCTGTGTGCTCTTCCCCTGGAGGCAGTGCCTGATAAGGGTGAGGAGAAAGGGGGTGTGCACTTCACTGAGTTTCTTACTCAGGCCTCTCCCTAGTGCATCCTTATGAGTGTTGGGGGTGGAGGTAGCTTTTCCTGTAACTTCAATTAAGCAATAGATCTAATCTACTACTTTTAATAAGCTCAGTAATTAACAGAAGCCCTAGAGACTTCTACTTCAAATAGAAAAATATAAACAGTGATGGTGAAGTAGAACATTTCAAGCATAAAGTATATGAGTGGGAAGACCGATTAACTTTATCATTAACAGTTATCAATATTAAGCATGAACCAAACACCCAAGAAAATCTTATGTTTCATGTTACATGACTAACAACTTGGTTTGATATGATTCTCTCTCCTTTAAAAGGCCTTTCAAAGAAATGTACCTATCTAAATTCCTTATGTCTTAGGGGCTAGACGCAAAGATGTAAAAATAAACAACCCATTTTGGTGTTTGAAAGCAGCAGATGCCCTTGTCTTCCCTGGGGGGACTAACTGGGCTCCTCCAGCAGTATTCCCACATGCCCAGAGGGAGGGGCCGAGGCCTGGGCAAATTCCAGGCAGAGCGGTTCAGGGGTTAGAGTTAACTGCTACTTCTGAAAAAACTTGTCCCTTCAGCCGGAAAAATGCTCTCCAAGTCTTCTCTAAAAATAGTGCTCGCTGGGATTTTCCAGTTTGACATTCCTTTGGTTCCTATGACCAAGGACAACCCGAGCCAATCCATCTGCAACCCTTATTGGAGCCACTGGTGGAATCCCACCCTTGGTGGGACCCAAGTTTACAGTTCCTGCTGCCTCCAGACCCTGCTGGCACTTGACAGTTCAGGGGAAGATTCATCTGCTCAGCAGCTGCCTCGCTTCTCCCTGGCTGCACTCTACCTTCTCTCCCCATGGCAGAGGAAGGAGAATGGCTTTCTGGGGAAGAAGGTGGAGGGAGTGGCTACAAGGAAATGTGGGCACTGCCTTCATTTACCTCTAGTACCCGTGGTCATGTGGGGCCAGGTGCTGGCTATATTAGCCTGTGAAGCTCAGGAAGCCGCAGAGGTAGCCAGGAAGCCACATACATAAACCAAACATTTGCTGGTGGCCTACCCCCATGTGCCAGACACTGGGCCACATGCTGGGGCCTCAAGGCTCTCACAAAACAACTGTGGGGGCAGTGACTATGGAACCAGAGAGGACATGCTCCCTTCTGTCTGCCGAGCATCCACCCCCGCCCCTCCTTCTAACGACAGCATTCTGGGGCGACTCCTCTTTTACTTCCACCTCCCAAGTGATGGCCACCCAGGAATAGGGGGCACCTGACCCAAGAATGACCACTCATGGTTTCCTTGCATCCTAGATCGGCTCAGGGTGGGCATGTGATCTGAGTTGAACCAATGAGACTCTTATTCTGGGATTCTTCTCTCTAGACTTCAGGGGTTCGTAGGGGCCAGTAGAGTGGCTCAGTTGGTTGAGAGATCACTCAAGAATGTGAGCTCTGAGCAACAGGGTCGCCATTTCGAGTCCTGGCCTGAGCTGAGCTGCCAACAGCTGCCAACAGGAGACAGGATGGCTCAGCTAAAAAAAAATAATTAAAAATAAATAAATAGAATTCAGGGGTTCGCAAACTTCCATGTGCAGAGGAATCAGTCAAAGGGTAGAGTCTCAGGACCTCCTCCAAGAGTCTGCTCAGGCCTAAGGTAGGGGACAGGAATCTGCTGCTACAAGTATCCACAGGACTAGAAGGCCAGTACAACTGCCTAGGGCAGGAGTGGGCAGGGCAAGCTTCAAGGAGCTAACCTGGGGCTTGAAGGTTAGCTCACTGAGCAGCATGTGATCCTGACAACTGTGTCTGCCTTCTCGAAACAGTCTCCTTGCTTAGCATATATGGCTCCAAGCTCTCCTGACTGTCCTACCTCTCTGGTTGCTCTTTTCAGTCATCTTCATAGGCCTATCCCCTGCAGTTCAGTGTTTCTCAGTGTACAGTCATCCCCACCCTTATCTACTGGGGATATGTTTCAAGACCTCCAGTGGATACCTGAAACTGAGGATAGTACTGAACCCTATATATGCTATATTTTTTCCTATACATACATACCTATGATAAAGTTTAATTTATAAACTAGGCACGGTAAGAGATTAACAACTAATAATAAAATAGAACAATTGTAACAATATACTGTAATAAGTTATGTGAATGTTGTCTCTCTCTCAAAATATCTGATTGTAACCATTCCTTACTTGCAGTAAATGGCTTGGTGTCCCTCATTTCAGGGGATCCCTTGCTGAAGTCTTCATATAGGCTCAATGCTTTCTGGCACAACACGCTTTGTGTTCATGCCTTCCACCCACAAATTTAATGCCATTCCATCTTAACTAAGCACTTATCATACATTGTGACCATAATTTTGCAGTTTGAGGTGTGACAGCAAAACCAATACGAATTTGTTTTTGTTTCTTCACAATTTCATGGATAGAAGATTCGTTCTTACTATAGGTATTAGCAACCTCAGCATACAATTCTTTTTTTTTTCTTAAAGATTTTTATTGGGGAATTGGGGGGATGGGAACAGTGCTGTGGAATTGGGGGAAGGGTAACAGACATGTTGCTGTCGTTTTGTTCTTCAATCTAGTTGTGGAGGACGTTGCTTCACTGGCCCAAGTTGGCACCATCATTGCGCTCTTCCCAGGTGAGGCAGATCAGTCACCGGCTTCTGGACGGCCGCTCACTGCGGCTGCTGGCCGCTCACGCTGGCTGTTGGCTACACACGGTAGCCCATGGCAACCCACTGCCACAGGGGCTGCAGCCTACACCTTCGCCGGCGACTCATGGCAGCCCAGCTTCAGGTTGAGCTGTTGTTCAGCATCTTAGCTGTGGAGGGCAGTGTCACTGGCCCTCATATGTGGGATCCGAACCGGGGCCCTCTGGCGTCCCAAGCCAGTTCTTAACCATTGCGCCACTCGGCCGGCCCACAATTCTTTTCTTTATTAAGTCAAGAACTTTTACCTTTTAACTTAAAGGAAGCACTTTGCCGCTTTTCTTTGGCATCTCTGAATTGTCAGCACCACTACTCTTGTGCTTTGGGGTCATTATTAAGTAAAATAAGGGTTACTTGAACACAAGCACTGCAATACCTCGACAATTGATCTGATAACCAATGGCTACTAAGTGGTTAACCATCAAGGACTGTATATGGCGTGGATACACTAAACAAAGGGACAGTTCATGTCCTGGGCAGGAGGGAGTGGGACATTTTATCATGTAACATTTCATCATGCTACTCAGAATGGTGCACAATTTAAAACTCATGAACTGATTACTTCTGAAATTTTTCATTTAATATTTTTGGACTGAGGTTGACCACGGGTAACTAAAAATGCAGAAACTGTAGCTAAGGGGTGACTACTATACTAGCTTCATCTCCTTTCCTATGACTCCAGACCTTTCTCCTGAGTTCCAGCCACTTAGATCCAACTGCCCACTAGATATTACCCTTGGGTGTCTGAATTCCAGGAGGCCAAAATACAATTCATAATCTCACCTGATGCCCCCTCCAATGCAAACACCCATTCCTTTATGAGGCCAATACGAGGAAGAGGAGGAGGCACTTTTATAGTACATTGCATGTGCCACATACTGCTCTACTTGGTTTTCATATATTAACTCATTTAATCCTCAAAACAGCCTGATGAGGAGAGCTAACTCCTGGACATCCTGTAGGGCTCAGACCGCATGGCAGCCCATCCAGGAACACCTTCCCGAGTCCTCAAGCTGGGTCAGGTGCTCCTGCCCTGGCTTCCACAGCCCCTTGCATCAAAGTACTTATTACACTGTGTTATGACTCATTGTTTATTCATCCATCTGCAGCCCTTCCAGACCAAGAGCTCCGAGGGAGCAAAGGCCTCATTTATCTCTGTTGTGTCCTCTGGGCCTGGCTCGGGGCCAGATGCGTACAGGCATGCAAGGAACCATTCATGGAACACGGGGTTATGTTCACTGGCTGTGTAACCTCAGACAAGATATTAACCTCTGTGAGCCTGTTTCCTCATCTGTAAATTATAAAGAGTTTAGAATTGTGCCTGAGACAAAGTAGACATTCAGCAAATATTTACTCATTGTTGTTGTCATTATTCTGAACAGGCAAGGCAGGGCAAGACATTCTGGAAAGAGTAGCTATCCTAAGCAAAGTCCCTGATGGAAAGGCCTGGGAGGTTCGGAAAGAGGTGAGCAGTCTGGGTTCAGACAAGGAGAGGTTAAAGGTATTTAAAGGGGAGGGGCAGGGTAGATTCTGAAGGCCCCAACAATCAGGGGGGCCAGCAGAGCTTCATTTTGATCTTTAAGCAGGGGACTGACATGATCAGATTTGGTTGAAAACAAAAAGTACAGATGAATAATTCAAAGTCTTATCTCCTCTGTATCAAATGAGTAGTAGAGACTCTGTTACCTTGAATAATGTACAGAGCTCTTTAAAAGAAACAAGGTCTCAGAGTCCCTAAAAGTATATCTGTGGATGCCTAGGGGTCCCCAGAACCATTTAAGGAAACCCTGGGGTAGCCATACATGCCCCCCCAAAATTCAGGGAGCCTACTTCTTGGAAGGGGGAGGCTGAAGGCTCCCCTGATCTGTGGGCACCTGAGCTAAGCTAGCAGGACAGACAGGCCTTAGTTAAGCGATCAGAGTGGGCAGGAAAGCATGATGCTAGGACACACCAAGGGCAGACTCAGAGACCAAAAGATTAGGGGAAGGGAAATGAAATAGTGGCTGAGGGACATACTTATTAAAGAAGTCATGGGGGTGGAGGTTTTAGAGGCTATTGCCAAAGGTCTGAATGTCACACCACTTTTGCTTTTTAGCCTGTATACATGGGCATACTTGAAAGTTGTTTAATTAAATGCATTTATCTGGAAACAATCTCAAAATTTACAAAAAAAGGACCGGCCGAGTTGGGCGTTGGTTAAGAGTTGGCTTAGGACGCCAGCTCTGAGCAGCAGGACCCTGGTTCGGATCCCACATGTGGGGCAGTGACTCTGTGCCCTTTATAGCTAAGATGGTGAACAACAGCTCAACCTGGAGCTGGGCTGCCGGGAGTCACCAGCAAAGGCATAGGCTGCAGCCCCTGCTGCTGTGGGCTGCCATGAGCTACCGTGAGTGGTTGGCAGCCAGCGTGAGCAGCCAGCAGCCAAGTTGAGCTGTCATGAGCCGCCATGAGCAGCCGTCCAAGAGCCGGTGACCAATCTACCTCACCCAGGAAGAGCACAATGATAATACCAACATGGACCAGTGAAGCGACATCCTCCACAACTAGACTGAAGAACAAAAGGTCAGCAACTTGTCTGATCACCTTCCCCGATTCCCCAATGCTGTTCCCCTCCCCTAATTCCCCAATAAAATCTTTTTTAAAAAAGGCTATAAGTACAGTACAAAGACCTTTTTTTCCCCTTAACTATCTGAAAGTAAGTTGCCAACTTAATACCCACTTCATCCTCAAATATTTTAGTGCATATGTCCTACAAACAGGGGCATTCTTCTCCTTTACCAGAATACAACCATTAGAGCCAAGAAATCATTACTGATACATTACTATCACCTAACCCTCGGATCCCATTCAAGTTTTTCCAAATGTCCCTGTCTTTATAGCCAAGTGATCCAATTCAGAATCATGCTTCCCATTAGTTATCACATCTCTTCAGTCTCCCAGACTAAACCAGTTCCTCAGACTTGTCTTGACTTTCATGGCCTTCCCACTTTTGAAGATTACAGCCAATTACTTTGCAGAATGTCCCTCAATTTGGGTTTGTCTGCTATTTCCTCAGGATTAGACTCAGGTTATATATTTTAGGCAAAAATACCCTAGCAGTGATGTGTTCTCAGTACAGCCTATTAGGAGGCATGGGATTGCTTTGTCCCATTACTAATGATATTCCTTTGGTCAGTTGATGACGCTTGTGTCTATCAGGCTTCTCCACTGTATGCTACTCTTTTTTCCCCATGTAATGAAAAAACCTGGGACAATTTGAGCATCCAAATATTGATAATGGATATAACTCATTGAATAAATCATATAAATTTTGATGAGGAACAGAATGCTGTTTCTCATTAAACTTTCAAATTTCAGGCCAGCCAAGTGGCGCGTTGGTAAAGAGTTGGTTTGGGACGCCAACTCTGAGCAGCAGGGCCCCAGTTCAGATCCCACGTTAGGGCTAGTGACGCTGCAACCTCTACACCTAAGATGGTGAACAACAGCTCAACCTGGAGCTGGGCTGCCATGAGTCGCCAGCGACGGCATAGGCTGCAGTGGAGCTGCAGTGGGCTCCCATAAGCTACCGTGAGCAGCCGGCAGCCGGCGTGAGCTGCCAAGAGCCACTGTGAGCGGCCATCCAATGGCCGGCGACTGATCTGCCTCAGCTTTGAAGAGCACAATGATAATACCAACATGGGCCAGCGAAGCGACGTCTTCCACAACTAGACTGAAGAACAAAAGGACAGCAACTTGTCTGTTCCCCTTCCCTGATTCCCCAACGCTGTTCCCCTCCCCCGATTCCCCAATAAAATGTTTATAAAAAAAAACTTTCAAATTTATATCAATATAGACTCATGACTTCCTATTTTGTTCAATGGGTTATAATCCATTACAATTTTTTTTTTGGATGCTCAAATTGTCATTGATCTGACCAGAGGGCTCCTGCTTTTGTTTGGCTTTGCTTGACATATTTCATTCTTTGAGCCCTTTCTTACATTCTGGCACAGATGTTCCAAGCTCATTTGTACTTGCCTTGCTCCAGCCCTGGGATCAGCCATTTCTCCAAGGAGCCCTGATTTATTTCATTAGAGAATGGTATTTAGAAACCAACATCTAGGCACAAGATTACTCATTGCTATTAGGCTGTTGCTGCTCCCAGGCCCTCTAAGTGCAAACAGCTAGGGAATATATGTATGTAAACATATACGTATGCATGCACAAATTTACGTATTTTTTTATATGTATGTGTGTATTGAAAACCAAGAGTTCACAACTGATGGTTGCCAGATGGAAGGGGGTTTGGGAGAAGGGTGAAAAAGGGGAAGGGATTAAGATGTACAAATTGCCAGTTACAAAAAGTCACAAGGAAGTCAAGTACAGCAGAGAGAATATAGTCGATAATATTGTAAGAACTACATATGGCCAGATAAGTACTAGACTTACCGGGATGATCACTTTGTAAGTTATATAAATGTCTAATCACTATGTTGTACCCCTAAAACTAATGTAATATTGTGTTAACTGAAAATTTTTTTCATTTAAAGAAAGAAAACCATGGGTTCACATGGATATCCCCAGCTCCAATCCCACATTCCAGTCTTCTCTTTCCGTTATTTGTAACTCCCTTCCTTGGCAGTGAGAACCTGGCTGCTAGTATCTTTCATATATTTACTTGATCAATGTACCTGTATGCAACCATTCTCCTATCCCTACCATCACCCCAATCTCTGCACAGAGGCCCTCCTACCACATAACCCACATTGGTCCACCCCTCTCAGGGGTAGGCTCGCTTCACCCCTCAGGTTGACACCCCACCTGGGCTGATACTGAGTCAGCCCCCCCCCCATGGGTTTGCTCTCCTGATCCTACTTGGGCTCTGACACCCTGTGCCCCGCCCCACCATGTTCCCTCCCAGGAAGATGCCCTTTTCACCCTGCTGGAGCTAGCACTCCATGCCAGGTCATTTCCCCATCCCCAGCCATAGGGACACTCTCTTTACCCTGCTCAGGTTCCAAAAACTGGCTCTGGATCACCACAGCTCCCCACCCCAGCTCCAGCCCCAGCCCCCTACCATGCTCTGCCCACCTAAAGGCTTTAGGGCCAAATCAGTGGGGGAGAGGAAGATTGCCACAAAGACTTTGGTTTTTATTTTGAGCAAAGCGGATTGTGGCATTAAGAGACATCAGTTGTCTGTCTTCTCTGTTGCACCCAAACTACTAGCCTTGAAGGAGCAGGGCCCACCTTATTCACCTCCCTATCGCTGGCATCTCGGGTACCACCCACTCATGCCCACGGTTCCTTGGAAGATGGCAATGGTTGCTGAGGAGCAGCAGGGAGGAGGCCCCAGGAGGTCACATGCTTCAACCACGTATTCGGAAGCCCACGCATGCAGATGGCGGAGAGCTTTGCCTAAGAAATCAGGCAGTTGCCCAGGTGATGGAATTTATGGTGTGTTGAAAGCTTGTCTGCCCTAAAAATAGCTCTCTTGTTCAGTCTAAACTAGCAGTTTATTTCTCTGAATTTAAGACTTGGTGTTTAGTACTGCCCATACTGGGGAAGAGTGTGCAGATTGGGTAGAGGAAGCCCGCAGACTCCTGGATTCTCAGTCCCAACTCTGCTCCCTTCTGCGTGACAATTGCCCTCCCTGCCCTATTTCCCCATCTAGAAAGTGGCGATTTCTGAGGCCTTTTCAAGAAGGAAGGTCTTCGTCTCACACAATTAGTTCAGGGCTTGTTCTGTTTCAGGGCCATCTGCATGTGTGGCACGTCACTAAGCACTCATCTCAAGGTATCCAGCCTCCCTATGAGGTAGGTGCGTCTCCTAACCACTTTCCAGATGAGGATGCTAAGATTCAGAGGTTAAGTGACTTACTTGGCTACCTTTACACAACAGCTAAGTTCTAGAGTCAGGACTCCAATCCAAGTCTACCTGACTCAGGGTTCCCAGCTGAGACAGACATGTCAGGGCTGGAGCTGTGGGCTACAGTTTTCCTCTTGATGTCAGAGCAGTTCCAGTTCAGCTCAATGCCAGAAATACTTACGGTTGCAAGTGTGGGTGAAAACCATCTGGCAGAGTGGCTGGTTTAAGGCCGTTTGGTGATGCCTCCCTTGAGGACTCAAAGCCACCAGCAGGGAGGTGTTGGCAGCACTCCCCTTTGTGCCCAAGACCGTGGAGAAACCTGTCCCCAGGGTAAAACCTCTCAGGGGTGTCCACGTTATGGCAGACACACCCATTTACAGATGCTGATTTCCCCTGGGGCAGGGAAAGTGAGAGGGAAGAGAAGGTGGGGCTGAGAGATAAAACTGCATGGCCACATGGAAAGACCACCAGAGTTCAAATCCCATGAGTCGTGACAACATACCTGGACCAAACCTTGCAGCCCAGTGTGTGAATGTTCTCAAAGGGTATTCTGTGGAGACTACACGGTGTCCACAGTCACAGCCAGCTGGGAGAGCCCACAGGTGAGCCCTTCTGAAATGTCACAACTACCCAGTCACCCATAAAACAAGAATCTGTTCAGTTTAACCTTGAGTCTTCCAACCTGCCTGACCACCAATAAGCCCAGAATATACTTTGGGAAACCTAGATTTAGGCTTTGACAATCAGGAAGAGGAACGTAAGAGCAAGGCTGCCAGTGAGAGACAGAGCCTGCCTCAGAGCCAGGGGCATTCTCGTGCAATTGCCACAGAGCAAAGTGAATCCTTGCTGTCTGCTCTCCTCCTGTGGGCTTGCTGTAAGAGGCAAGATGTCCTCTCAGATGGGTTTTCAGGGCACAAATCCACCTAAGAGTAACTGGAACCTACAAAGTTTAAACAAGCACAGTGTTTAGTTTCCTGTATACTCCAAAGTTTAATTCCAGGCGAACATTTGTTAGATGATTCTGAGTAGTTCAAAAACAGATTCACAGTAAAATGGTGCCAAATATTTTAAATATTAAGGACAGATGTAACATGCCACAGGCTGCTGGCATGTACCAAGGCACCACCACTCTTTAAAATACTGCCTTACTAAGGGACGTAATTTTCAATTGTTGAATTCTTCTCTGAACTAAAATTTAGATGCTTATAATCTGAAGTTCACATCTTGTTTGCCTTTTCTAGAACTTTAAATAGTTCTTTAAATAAGCTGATTGAGTGAAATAGGTTTGAGGGAAGGCAGGGCAGGGAAGATGGAGGAGACTGACGATCATTTAGGAATGTTAATTTAGTTCCACACAAGAATTTCAATTAAATATTCTAGAACATCATATACGAAGATATCTCAATGTTCTTGTGATTTATCCAGTTGCTTGATGAAAACAATCAAGATGGAACACAAAGTTAACAGTACTAGAAACAATGTATCCACCTAGGAATTTAACAATATTAGAAACACTTGAAAGGTTAGGATCCTTCTGTCTGAAATGCTGCCCAAGGTCTCAACCCTCCTGCACAGAACCCTGGTCCCCAATGATCTGGTAACCCTCCGACTCCTCCCCACTTCACCCCCCCCCCGCCCCCTAATTCCTAGCCTCTCAAATTCCTACTATCTCAGTGTCTCCTCTCCCTTCAAGCTGTAAGATTCCCTCAGAATCTGAGCCCAAGGAGAGATTTCTGGGCTGTTTCAAATGTGCCCTGGCTCACTGCACCAGCAGGGGGCACTGTCAACCCACAGTGGGAGTTTTGGCTTCTTCCTTCTGCTCCCAACAATACTGCTTACAGGCCTGTCATCTGTCTCCCTCTAATCAGAACACACCATCTGTGCTTCATCAAGCAAGTCAGAGAGCATCAAGACATCACTTTGCATCCTTGTGTCTATCTGCAGGTCTTGCAGGGTAAGGAATACAGTACTAAAGGGTAAGCACTGTCCTTGCCTCCACAATTGAGGGCTCAGGGGTAGCATTCCATGGGAACTATACCAGGTGAGTGGTTACAGGATACCCATCTCTCCAACCCCTATTTTCTTTAGAAATAAGATGATATTTAAACTACAAAATGTACAATGCCACAAACAGAAAGGGTAGATCCTACAAGGGTACAAATGGGGTTACTGGAACAATATTAGGGCGTTTCCTACAGGTATTTTCAGGGTCAACAATCACACTGAAGACCTACCATATGTCAAGCACATGTGTACCTCCTCTAACGTTCACAATGACTGGAAAGACATTGTATTCCCATTTTACAGAGAAAGGAGGGCTGAGAGCGGTCAAGTTCCCCAATATTGGTTGTTTTCTTTGTTCTGCTTCTTGATCCATTTCTCATCTATCTCAACTACATTTGCCTGATTCAAAAGTAATGAGACTTCTGTAAGGTCAGAAGAACCACCAGGATTAAAACCCAATGGAGACCATGCCCTCCCCAACATTCCAGCTGCCTCCCTCCATGCGCTGCTCCCAAACCAGAGGTGGCAGGAGAGGGAATCCAGAGCGGACCAGCAGTGTGTGTGAGCTACCAGGCAAGTGAACAGGCAAGCTAGTCTCGCACGTACTCAGGGACATTTGCACTGGTGAAGGGCTACATCTCAGCGCCTGCCAAGAGTCTCTACCACAGGTGACCACCCCCACCAAGCTCTTCATGCCTTAAGAGGCAGAGGTCCTTCCAAGACAGAAAAGTGGCCGGCACCTCAACCTGCCTTTCTCAGCCAAGTACCTTCCCCCTTTTTATAGATATATTGTATACTTTCTCTGGGTACACTCTCTGCCATTTTTCCCCACCCAACAAGAATGACTTCTCCATCCATGCCAGCAAGAGAAAAAGGCTGAACAGCACACATGCACTTAGGACCAGAGATGAAAACAACTTCCAATTGACATATTTCCCCATCTGCTTTCATTGAGTACAATGAATACCTGCACAGCACGATCACCTTAAATTCAGAAGCTAGGCTGCTCAGGTTCAAACTCTGGCTCTGACTTTAGTGGCTGCTTAGCCTATATGCCTTAGTTTCCTCACCTGGAAACTAAGATGGAGATGATAGCAGTACTTGCCTCAGAGCTGTTGTGAAGATTAAATCAATCTGTATAACACACATAGGAGTCATCAGTATATATAACAGCAACCTCTAATGTTAGTTTTACTATTACAATGTTACTGCTAGTGTCATCAAATACCCAAAATACATGTTTATTCACCAAACTCAATTTTAAGGCAAAATACAATGAGTTAATTTCAGGGCAGCTGGGTGGTTCAGTTGGTTAGAGCGCATGCTCTGAAAAACAAAGTTGCCGGATTGATTCCTACATGGGCCAGTGAGCTGCGCCCTCCACAACTACACTGAAGACAACCACTTGAGCTGAGCTACCGCTGAGCTGCCGCTGAGTGGCCAGATGGCTCAGTTGGTTAGAGCATCCCACATGGGATGGTGGGCCGCGCCCCTGCAACTAGATTAATAATGGCAATTGGACTTGGAGCTCAGTTGCATCCTTCACAACTACATTGAAGGACGACGACTTGACTTGGAGCTGATGGGTCCTGGAAAAACACACTGTTCCCCAATAAAATTCCTTAAAAAGAGAAAATTTCTACAACTGCTGACAGATGTGCAGAAAGGTGTAAGTTTTATGGGACTTTGAAAATATTTTCAAATAAAAGCTACAGATGTACCTTTTGACTAGGTAGTCCCACTGCAAGGAATTTAACCTGTGGACACACCTACACAAATAAAAACATATGCACAAGGTTATTCACTGAGACATTATGTAAAAACAAGACTAGAAATGTTCTAAATGTCCATCTATAGGAGGCTGGTTGAATACATTATGGTACACCCCCATGACAGAGTGCTATGAAACCATAAATAAGGAAGACTGAAATGATATAAACCAACTTTGAGGCAATGCTAAGTAAAAAAAAAAAAATACATATTGTATGCTCATCAAAAGGGCCTAAATGCAACAGCAACCCAGTAACATTAAGCATGCCTACAGTCCAGATCTTAGTTTCTAAATACCAGTCCCCACTAAAAAGAACCAAGACTCCTTGGGAAAACGGTTGATTCCAGGTCAGAGGTGAGCTTGGAACATCTTTTTGTGCAAGAAAGTAAGGAAATGCTCAAAGACTAATTGGGGTATGTCAAAAGAACACAGCTGGTAAGAGTCTAGTATCATTCTAGAATATAAAAAAACTCTCACAACTGGATAAAAAGACAACTTAATTTTTAAATGGGCAAAGGATTCGAACAGACAATTCTAAGATATACAAATGGCCAATAAGCACATGAAAAGATGCTCCACATTTTAGTCACTAAGATGCCACTTCACACCCACTAGAATGGCTATAATTAAAACAAACAAAAAACTCCCAGGAAATAAGTGTTAACCAAGAAGTGGAGAAATCAGAACCTTTTTACATTGCTGATGGGAATGTAAAATGGCTTAGCTGCTATGGAAAACAGTTTGGTGGTTCTTCGGTTAAGAGTTGTACGCACTTCCACTCCTAGGTATACAGCCAAAAAAACATGTTTATACAAAAACTTATAGTATATGAATGTTCAAAGCATTATTCATAGCCAAAAGTTAGAAACAACCCAAGTGTGCATCAACTGATAAACAGATACACAAAATGTGGTTTATCCATGCAATGGAATATTATTCAGCCATAAAAAAGAATGAAGTGCTGATACATGCTACAACTTAAACCTGGAAGACATTATGCTAAATGAAAGCCAGACACAAAAGGCCACATATTTTATGATTCCACTTATGTAAGATATCCAGAATAGGCAAATCCATAGAAAATCTGTGGTTGCCAGGGAATGGGGGGAGGGTAGAATTGGGACTACTAATAGGTATGGGGTTTCTTTATGGGGTGATGGAAATGTTCTAGAACTTGGTAATGGCAATGAGAGCACAGCATCATGAATATACTAAAAATCCCTGAACATTTTACAATGGGTTTTATACTGTGAATTACATCTCAATCTTTTAAAAAAGGACACAGCTAGTTGAAGGAACTTCCACTCATCAAATTTGGGGCAAGTTGAGCTGCAATTATAGCACTTTTAATTAAAAAAAAATCATAGTGAAAACCACCACCCCAAAAGGAAAGGGGGCCGAAAACTCTTTTTTACAGATGAATTCCAGCTAATAAATGTAGGAGGAATAATGCGATATGAAAATTACCATTTAAGAACTCCTATGCAAGCATCATCAGTGGCTGCTATAAGCGATGTGTGAAAGGTGGCTTAAGACCAAGATATTCAATGGTGTCAACCCAGTTCATCTGATAGATCTAGGGGACACCACCTTAACCAAGGACTCAAACCTAACATCACCAATGCAGGGACACACTGGAACACATACAACCTTACTTACACAGCATTCTTGTTAAAAATGTTTAAACTGAATTGAATCATGAGGAAATGATAAGGTAAATCCAGAATGTGAGATTTTTCTATAAGACAACTGGCCAGATTTAGCTAATATATTTAGGGGTGAAATGCCCTGTTTAAAACTTATTTTAAATGACTCTGGGGGAGAAGGGTGTGGATGTGTGTATTTGTGTTGAGAGCGATATGGAGGAAGGAAAACATAAAGAGAAAGACAATGTGGCAAAAAGCTAGTAACTGGTGAATTTATATTTTAAAAAGTGGGTATTCTATATACTCCTTTCAACTTTCCTGTAGATTTACACTTTTTAAAAATAAAAACTTGGGGTGGAAATTTGCATAATAAATCAGCTTTAAAGAACAAAAAATTCAACATGATTAAAATACGTCTAAGAATCAAAAACACAAATGCATCTCTAATATAAACAATCTGATTTTCTCAAACATATTTTACTGTTCCCATTGAAAACAGGCGAAAAGCATTATGGCATAGTTGCTCTGAAATTCCTCTATGCATCCTCACGACTTCTAAATTCGTTAAGTGGAAATCACTTAACCCAATTCAGACAAACACAAATGTATCCAAGAGGCAAGAAAATACACTGGACAACTCACAAACCCCACTGTACTTGACTCACAGCTTCAAACTCCACATACCTCAAAATATGGCTATCAAATGTTTTTTCACAGAATTTCTGATAATTTTAAGTGAGAGAGGTATGCATTTTTAGCTACATGGTAGATACCCCACATGATCAGCAGAAAATTCAATGTATCTACAGTGGGATAATTTATCAAAAAGAAAGTCACCGAAAACTGTAAGCAGTCTGGATTCGTGTTTATTGGAGCCAGTAATTAGAGACATCTTCTTTTCCAGCACTAGAAAGCAAGGTTCCACATGACTGCGTACAGCATCTGGTTAGAGCCACACCCCTGGACTAAGGCTGGTGGGGAATAATCTGCAGTCCTAATTTTAAGTTAAAAACACCAATAAACTTAGTATAGAGACAACAGTAAACTTTTCACTTACAGCATTTAAGGTCATGATGTACAGAGCAGTCACTTTCAACTTTGTTAAACTAATAAAACACGACGTCTTTCAGGTTAAATACTGATTTTTAAATGCCAATCAAAAACAAAAAGTGCAAACAAAATTAAATAATTCTAGCAGCATACCCGTTGCATTTTTAGGGAAGATCAATTCATGGCCTTAATGCAGCCACATCTTCAAAACTGGGCTTATATTTCTTTGATTTTTTTCCATTTTAAAGACAAACAGCAGATGTAATTACTATAACGTATATAAATAGTCATAAAATTGTCTTTAACAGTCTACCATACAAGTGTATTTTGCAAATAAAATGAATTTTACTTTAAAAAGTAAAGGCTGTTTATTGTTTGGCCTTTGGTTCCAATGCTTGAAAACCCCAAAATGACAAAAAATATCTCCCCTCCTCCCACCTCCCAAAAAGAACCCTGCAGCTCCCCAAAGTTGGTAGACTTTGGCAACCACTGAGCACATGACACTATGCATCAGTTTCTTCTGATACTAGGAGCACCCACTTCTCATGAGAAACTAAAAGTGATCTTTAAGAAACCTTCCTTCACAAGACAGGTGTCTCAGCATTTCATCGGTTTTAGTACATTTTATATTGACACAAAAGTGCTTATCAATTTAAATGATAAAAAATAAGAAGTAAAATTATGCATTAACATTTTAAATCACACTACATCCCTCTTAGGTATGTGCATTTCCAAGAATTCTTTCTTGTTTCTGTGGTCACTCATTTTGTGCCCCACCCTCCAGCTGCTATTGAGGGATCAAGTGACCCCACCATTAGTGTGGCCACAGGTTGTTTGGCATCTATTGGTCACTACACCACAACTATCATTCCATAGTCATTACCTGGAAAATACGGTAATTGGAAAGCACGATACTTTAAAAAAAAAAAAAAAAACACCTGAATTTAAAAAGGGGGAAAAATGTATTTTCAAAAATAAAACTGGCACAAGAAACATGGTTTGATGTTTGTCAGAAAGGCAAGTAAATACTCAGCTTTCCCCTTAACAGTGTTCAGACCTTTATAAAAAAAGCAATTCAAGACAGTTTTAGTCTTGTTATATAACATAGGATATTACGTTTGCCCAGTATTGTTAGTGGTCAATCAAATCTGGTATGTAAAAGCAATGACATTAGGGAAGTTATGCTCAGACACAGTACAACATTCATATAAAAAAAGTAAACCCCACATAAGTGAATTGTGGTTTTTCCCTTGGTTTGACAACAAATGTTTTATACATTAATGGTAGTGTTTGCATTTAAATCTTCTGTATCATGTATAAAATTAAAAGTGCCATTTCAAATCCACAGAAGTCATTTCCAGAATGGTGATATGACATGACAATGTGCATGAATCTGACCTAACAGAGACACCTGAAACTCTTATTTCCATAAGAAAAAAATGCTACATATTATGAAAAACATGAGTGAAATGTATCATTTCCATTTTCCATATGAAACATTCACACTTATATGTCCATCTGATAGCACTGATCAGACCAGGGAGCTAGGACCAGACCCTTTTGCCATCAGTGGAACTCCATGATGGCTTCCACAGACCATAAGGCAGGGATTGCTGCAAGCCAATTAATCAGTGTGCAGTTACATCAAAAACCTCCCTCAAACTTTCTGTAGCACATTGCATTATGGTAAAATGAGAGGTTGGTCACCCATTCTCTATCTGTAGGCCAGCCTGTGGTAGTAAAAAATAAAAAAAGTGTTGTGTTTTTGTTTTTAATTTAAAAAACAAAGCAGGAGCTATTTAGAAAACACAATTCAAAATAAACTAATTTTGTAACTGCTGACTTTAAACACACCCCACAGTGACTGACTGCCCCACAATGCACATGCGTGGAGCCCAACACCTCACATGAGGACATGGCCTAAGCCAAGCAAATGAGTCCTGGGCGGCTGCCATCTTCCCCACCCCCGTGTCAGCTCCACCTGACTCAGGCACCTCCACACTTACCACATCTTTCATAAGATGTATTCAGAACAAGTCTAATTCCCATTTTGCTTAGTGTTTAGTTTGGAAATACTTGTGATATTAAGACTTAAAATGATTATTCAGGTTCTACCAAACACACAGTATTTACTAACACTGCTCACCTCCTTTTTCCTCCACCTCCTTCAACATTCAGCTTCCCCACCATCACTTCTCTCATTCCTTCTTTCAGCCTTTTTTGTTTCCTGGACTGTCTGCTATTTAATCTCCTTCCCAAGAACAGGTGAATTTGCTAGCAAGCAACTGGTCAGACTCACCACCATCTGATCAATGACTTCCTGGTCTCATTTGTTCTACCCTGAAAGAAAGTGGACCCTCTCTCGATCTACCTTCCCCTCCACAAGCAGCCCCAGCTGCACTTGCTTCCCACGAGACAGCCACATGCCTGAGAGTCCAAGGGTTATCCTTAACAAAGGGGGCTGACACATAACCTTCCTAAATGTGCAATTCACACTCGGACAAGCCAATGAAGTATTTTTTTTTTAAGTTCATCTCCCCTGTCCCCAAAAACTGATAGCATGTGCCATATCAGAAAAATCCTGGTCTTAGCAGATCAATATACATAGTTATTTGGTCATTTTACATATGCGCTTTTAAGGAGGATCAGGCTTCATTTTCTGTTGAAGAGTTTGTTACCATGGAGTCTGGTTTTCGAGTCATTCTATCCAGTTCTTCCTGAACATTTGTCAACACAGTCTTTTGTCCTTTAAAAAAAAAAAAGCAGCAGTGATGGAAGACTAGAAAAGAATTTTTTAAAAGGAACATTTAAAACTATACAGACTTCTGTAATCATTTGTGGTGATAACAACCTCAGTAAAAATGAAGAAAGCCCTTTTTCACTGCAATGATTATGAGAAGACAGACCTTAATTCAGTCCTTCTTAATTCCCAATGTCACAGGTCTGTGCCCACTGCCTGGGGATGCCTTTGTGCTAAACACAAGGGCCTTTCCGAAAACCCTCTCACCACCGACCCCATGCACTCTCACTGCCATCTTCCTAGAGGTAGCATGCAGCAAACTACTATCTGTGCCTCAAATAGAACAGGTGTTTAGGTTTTGTTTCTAATTACAATACTCTAAACTGACTCTTATGGATGGCCCAGAAACACTGTATTTCATAAGAAAAAAAGACAAAGGCCAGACATTTAAATCTTGCACAAAGCTAGTATTCATCTTCTTTTGTTGTCGAATGCTAACTGGGGCCTAGAAATGGCCCCTATTTCCTGCCAAGCAATACCAACCAGCTCACAGACTGGGCCACCAGACCAGACTCTGAGTCTCCAAGAACTCAGGAGCCCATGAAGGCCCAGGCTGACCAGAGGACAAAGTGATTTCTTAAGGGCCTCCTTTGATTTGAAAACACCAATTAGGGAACACACTATAGTAACATTTCTTATAGCCAATGGAAAAATTAAAAGCAAAACAACTTTGAAAATTGCCTCAAGCTTCCAGGGAAACTGCATAATTTCTAAGAACTTGATTCTTTGTTTCAGAGACCTCCAAGACAAAGACTTGCCCTACCCCCAACATGGAAGGACATGCGGAAGAGGATGTGTGACAAGGCAGGAGCTTCATGGAGGAGGAAATGACAACCCTCCAGTGAGAAAGGGAGGGCTCACAGGCTCCAGCTCACGGCAAGACTGGGGGCAGTGAACAAAAATCCTTATGAAGTATCACAGAAAATTAAATAAATAAAATGTCGATGGTACACCCCAGACCATGATTCCCAAAGGATGGAGCTTCTACACCAGGGCCACGTGTATGGTTTAGGATCTACCTTAACTTCACCCCCCTACAGTCAGTTCCTGAGAACCTCAATGTACACAAATCCCACCTGAAATGTACCTACGAAAACTGCATGATAATAAGGTAATCCTACTGTAAAGTATACTGCTCAGTGTAAAGCGGAGAAGTGTTCTTTGCTTGGCCGTTCAGAAAACCGAGGGTCTGCAGGTCAGGTGAAAGCAGACACTTCTGTCCGCCTCCCCATCTTCTAGCACCCCTCAACAAGAAGGGTCATGAGAGTCCAAGGGTCCTTCAGTACCTGACTTCTTGGCTGTGCTCTGCACCCCACCAGCACCAGGACTTCCAGGAGAGCCTGTTTTTTTACTCAACAGACTGTTGAAGAAGCTGGCCAACACCCCTTCACTAGCTGCATTATCTAAGGAAACATTAAGAAAAAAAAGCATCACACAAACTGGATGACAATTAAACAAGAAAACCTAGTATTCCTCTTGGAATTATCCACTTGTGGCTACCATCTTCCTAGGATACTGAGTACAATTATTTACTATGATCCCTTATATACTGCTACCGCTGAGGCTAGTTTTATGTTAGCATGATTAAAGTGGAAACCTGTTTAGATTTCCACCTGTTTAGGACATAATAGATAACCTGTGCTCTACATCATCTTCCTGTCCACGAGGCAGCATCTTTCAAAGTTTCTAAGCCCATAACACTCCAAAGCTGCTGTGAAAAGCTCTCATTCAGAATGGAAGATAGTCACCAAACATGCAAGAATAAAATCAAATTTTGTTTTGTGGGTCTTACTGTAGCCAACATCTTTGGGTATTATTACTAAGTCACTGGGATAAGGGCTACTTAAACTAATAAGTAATTACACTTTGCAAGAGAAGCAAAGGGAAGAAAAGTCCCACAGTTTATAAATGGTCATAATATAAATATAATGAGAAACAAAATTAAGGACTCAAAACACACATTTTAATATGACTTCTTATGTTGTATGCCTCTCCAAAGGAATCTGCATAGCCTAACGGATGCCTTACGAAAGGCCAAGTGCAACGGCCACACATTCCAACAAAGGAACAGGCCTAGGCTTCTGCCAACCACAAGCCCCCTGTCCCTGAGGGAGGGGATATTAGAAGCGGCCCTTCTTGGGGAAGAAAACAGCCCAGCCACCATGAGTCTCTACCTTCCAAATCCGACCATGCAGCTGCTACATAGCTTAGGCCTAGGACTAAACCACTCACCAGAGACAGGATACATACTTTTGATATTTGGGTCCGGCTTCTTTACTGACGTGCCTGGGGAGGCGCTAGGCACGCTGGCTGGTCCTCCCCGGCCTTGGGTTCTTGGAGAGCCAGAGGGTCCTCTCGCAGGGGATTCCTAAGTCCAAAACCAGCCCAAGTCACACACAGGCATAAAAATAACAGAAAATACATACTCCAAAAATGAAGCCAGGGTTATTTTTCACAGTCTAGGGAGAAGAGTGGCAAGACTGGGAGTTTGCTCCCAGCTCAGTCCCTTTCTAGACCTCAGCTTCTCCTGAGAGAAGAGATATAAAGATAACAAAGCCTGTTCACTTTAATTCCCAGAGCAGTATTCCTTCATCAGACATTTTCTGAGTTCCTACTATGTTCCTGGCCCTGGGTCTTTAGGGGGACCAAGTTCCCTTTGAAAATACAAAAGCCCATACAAGCTTTTATAATGGTATAAAGTTTGAAGACACCCATGACACTGGGCCTTGACCCTCTGTTTAAGGTACTCACGGAGGCTCTCGTGGGCGTGGCTGGCTGCTTGGCAAGGAGTGACTGCAAAGAGAGGGACACACTGGCCATTAACCAAGGCCTGCAGAGTGCACTGAAGGTCTGGAGAAACACTTCCAAGTATTCCACTAGAGGGCACCATTAACAACAACCAAGTCATAAGTTTTACACTATAAATGCAAAAAATTTAAATTGAGCAGTTTGGTATGTGGTGAGAAAAATACTCCAAGTAACCAGTTTTGAAGCTAAGGAAGCAAGGAGATCACAGAAGAGAGGAACAGTTGGCAAAGAAACTGTCAACAACCCCTGCTGACCTGCCTGCACCATCAAGCAGACCTGTGACATGTTTAACAACAGTCCAAGTCAAACAGAAAAGTGAGACTGAATTTGCATTCTGAACTGTCAGCTTGGTAAGTTATTCTCCTTACCTACAAAATGGGTTTATCAGTTCACCTGCCTTCATGCACAGGGCTGTGTGGAGCTGTGTGGAGCTATGTGAAATAATGGGTCAGGGCACTAGGTAAACTGTCAACACGGAGAGTATTATGCCAGGAAACCTAACATTTCCAGAGAGAAAAAGTACTTAAAAAGATAACTAAGCCAATCGCTGTAGGAGAATCTGCAATGCCGGCAGGAGATCCTCCGAGGCAGGTAGTCTAACCTCTACTCTGGACCAATCCTAAAAATGGGAGGAGGGAACAAGGAAACCTGGTCCCAACAACTTGAGTGCTGCAAGCTCTGTGATACCTGGAACCTTGCCCCCCGGAACTGGCATTTCACTCGTGAGAAGGCCTTTGCTCTGGCTTCACTGGTCTTCTTACCTGTTGCTTCATTAGGAACACCTGCTCATCCTCCGCTGCCAACTCTTTGTCGTGGACCAGCTGTACAGGGAAGAGACACATTTATTTGTGGCCACAGGCCAAGAACACCCAAACTACTGTCAAAATTCACGCTGAAAAAGAGAATCAGGCTCAGGTCTCCACATGGGTCTGGGGAGAGTCCCTGCTAAGGATGAAGAGCTGTTTCTCTAGCCTGGCACAGACCCAGTGCCAAAGCCAGCCTTGGCACGTGGCTAAATGACATTAAGTCTGGCAGGTTCTAACTAACAGCCCCCCCCAGATGAGAACCTGTAGGAGCTCAGAGGAGCAAGGGGATCTATTCATAGTCCACAGGCGGTGGTGGCAATGTCAGGACTTAATAGGAGACTTCAACCCATTCCATGTGGGCCCTCCATCACTCATGCCCTACCACCCAAATCCATTTACATAACCCCAGACTTTATCTAAAGACATTTTTAAAGGCCTTTGGATTACCTCCCCACCTCTTTAATGTGCAAGACCTGATTTTTTTATAGGTTTCTTTTCCCATTATAAAAAATCACATACAACTCTTAAGGTGATTGAATTGTGTACCTTTCTCACAGGAGGTTTCGTGATAAAGTCTTCATATACATCTTCTGGTTTCACAGTTGTGAAATTTTCGTGTAAAATAGCTATTTTCTTGTCATTATCCCAGCCTGCAGGTCTAAAGATAGAAAGATAGGGATTGGCTTGTTTTTCCTGGGACCGCCTTACAGAGTACTCAGCGCACATCCCGGGTTAGGACGCCTGGTGAGTTCCTTTCCCACCAATCTGGTCTGCAGACGCTGAAGTTGGCTTGTAACTTTCCGTAGACAAGCCAAGTTTTACTGCAGGTATAACCCATCAGATCCACATCACAGGCCCTGCTCCATAATGAGCTCGTGGGGCCCAAGGCTTAAGGAGCCAGAATGAGACCTTAGTGACTATACATGCTGACCCACATCAAGTGTTCAAAGCCTTCCCACAACTCCACCCAGAAGAGCAAGGACACAATGGGGCCCTGTTCCAACAGAGTGGAGAATGCAGAGATCAGCACAGAGGAGAGGACTCAGGATGGAACTGTTTCTCTTGGGCTTTGGCATGCAGGCACCCTTCCTATAGTCTCTCTAACTCTTCTTTCTGACAAGTTTTATGTGAATTGGTTCATTAATTTTACTGGTGTAAGGAAGATGTACCCTGGAGCCAAGTGGGGATACCAGGGCCTGCACTATTCTGAGACCCAAGGAGTCCTTGATGCTCCTACATGAGTGCTGCCCACTGGACATCTCAGGGCAGTATGGCACCCCGTTTCCATTAAGCCACAGCCTACACTTCCTACCAGACTCTCCCAAAGGAGCAAATGTAAAATGCCCTACATGATATACTTTTGAACTCTAGAAGCTCTAAAAGATGGCAATTGATTGTTCTCACAGGCCTCTCATTTTCTATCCAATTCCTGCTCCACAGCTCTATAGCTAAGAAGGTGCTTAGCCAGGGTGCTTCGCCCAAATGACTTTGCTGATGTCACCAGCTCACAAATAGTCAACAACTTACAGGACCAAAAGTACAAAGGGACAAGGTGTGATCAAGATACTGCCATGACCCATGCAGCCTTCAGAAGCTGCAAGATGCTTCTCCACTCCAGACCAGCCCTAAACCCAGCCGGTCTCCCCGCTTCTCCTGCTCCCCAGTATTACATGTGATTTGGGCATTGGATGACTCCAAAAACATATCACTCATTGAGCTTGTGTCTTTGGTGCCTGCCTGACTGCTTTGGACAACGATTCTCTAAAAGTGGTCCAAGCCTCTAGGTTTGCTGTCTGCAAGCAGCCCGAGTGAGGTGCTCCCTGAATGTTCAAGAGGCAATCTGTTCAGTCCCGAGAGCTTTTGGTTTTCATGTCTTTAGTCTTCTCACAGACTGTCCCTCCCATCCCTCTATTCCTTCTGGCCTGCCTGGCATACACCCCTCATCCTTCCAGCATCACTCTCTCTGCCTTCCCTCCCATACGGCTTCCACTACCTCCATTAGTGCCCTACCCCTTCTCGGCTGCATGTCCGTCTCTACGGTGGCATCTGCAAGGACCACCTCATTCATTTCTGTGTCCTCAGCACGAAACCTGGGCACCTTAGGAGGTGCTCAGTATTTGCTTAATGAACTGTAATTCTCTTTTAAGAGGATAACTAAGCCTAAAAACATTGATCAACTGGCATAAGTCCTCTGAGACCACAACGTCAACATTTATTTATGCATCCACAACACTCATCATTCTCCAGTGAGAAAAAGACACAAACTCGGGCAAACAGCTATCCCAGGCCCTGGCCAGTGGTTCCCTAATGTGAAATGCTAAAAACACAATAAGAAAGCAATATAGTCAAGGCCCATGCTGATAGTGATGCTTGCTAATAGAGAAACCAGATGCTTCAAGAGAAAATATTCAGGATCCCCAAAGCGCCAAATCCCTCTACTTCAACTCCCTCCTCCAGCCAGTATTTTACCAGAGTTGACAATAAGTGAAAAAAAATGGATGACTTAAGTTTTAGCAACTTGCTCTCAATGAAGAAAGGTAACATCCCTGATCTCATACCACCCACATCCCTCAGACTGGAGGCAGAATGGCAAGTAATCTGGAAAGAAGTGGAGAGGGAAATCTGGATGTGCCCATCACCTCTGAAGTCCAGCCCAAGCACTCTGCCCCAAGGCAGCAGAAAGCAGGCTGTGTAAGACAGAGACAGAAGGCATCTTACTTGGAAGGATAAGATATAAAGAGCAAATGTACTATAAAGAAGGGTTTGAAAACATCAGCTATAAAGAACTCACATGAAAACTGCATCCTTTTCCACAACTAAGGCAGGTGTTGTAAAGTGGAAACCATACGTTTTATGAACAATGTACTTATACAACAAGTCAAGGTTTTTCTCTTCCTTCACTGACGTGTAAATCAAGGCAGCTCCATCTAATCAATCTGCTTAAGGAAAACCAATTCACTGCAGGAGGAGACAAAAGCAAACACATACAAGCATAATCCTCACAGTACTACTCACAGGTTGATCAGTTTTTGATCACTACATGATCAACAGAAAGTGTTAAAACTCAAAACTAAGGAGGTTAATAGTAGCAGATGAACCAGGTCAAAAGCATAAAGCATGCTCATGCTAGCGGACAGTGCAGTTCATTTTTTAACATGTAAACTCATCTTCTGACCCATCAGATTGCTTCCCAACAGTCAAATTAATGGCTCTAAGGCTAGCCCAGGAAAACACCCTCTGCATATCCAAGGGACACAGATTCTTTCCTTTGCAGATGTTCACGCATAATCAAGTTTATCATTAAGAACACCTTTTATGAGAGATGGGTACGTGTATCGGTACCCTCCATTGAGCTGGACAAGCTAAAGAGCCCAAAGGAAGTAATAAGAACCCATCTCTCACCCTCATCCTAGTTTGGGACTATGGCACAAACGGCTATTGGATTTTTACAGAAATAGGACTCAAAAGACTGCTGACCTAACACAGCATCTTTCTCATGGACAGCACAAAAGATAAACATATGGGAAACAATTGTAACATCTAAAGCATACTGGGTATTTCTGCAAAAAAAACCCAAAGTTTAAAAAAAAGATTCCCAGGATGTGATAAAAGTAATTTGGTAATAAAATATCACATATCAGCTTTCTTCATAAGTATGAAAACCTATCAATTGTACAGCATTAAAAAGAAAAAGGGATCAAAGATAGGAGGAAATTAATAAGTCTCAAATTCCAACATAGTAAAACATAAAACTAGTAAAAAAAGTATACAGTTTCTCCCCAGCAGAAGACTATTCTGGATTCAGGAAGTACTCTCAAGATGCCCCAATTGGAGGGAAGCCAAGACTAGCACACTGAGAGGGAAGCCTGTGCCTCTCGGCCCCGACACAGCCCCAAGGATACACTGGAGGCAGAACCTCCGTAGGTATGACTGGATGAAGTCAAAGTGCTCCTCCCTGTAATCATGCTCCTTCTCCAGGACACTCACCGCATCACACTGCAGGGAAGATAAAAAGAGAAAGGAGTTATCTTTCTGCATTCCTGCCTGCTGCGGATGGGAACAGGTTCTTCTTCAGAAATAAAGTATCATAGTTCCAAGAAGAAAGCCATAGGCAAACATCCAAGCAATAATTACAAGAGTGAAAAGCAACTAGACATTTTTCTGTTTCATATTGGGCCTCAGTTTCCATATCTTTAAGTGGGGATATAATAGCCCTGATCACCTTAGTTGTTCTAAAAATCAAACAGGGTCACATCAGGAAACAGGCCCAATGGACATGGCTGTGCATTGCACACCCCGTACGGCTCCATTCTCACAGAATGTGATGCAAATAGCACACCCTGTAGTTGGGCAACACAGTGACTCTGACGGAATAAAGTACCCAAAATGTTTTTATTTTTTTATTTTATTTTTTTTAAGACCATCTCTTAAATGGTTATTGTTTATATTTCAAGTTTAGTCGTAATTAACCATGAGCAAGTTTGGGCCACTAAATTCTCTTGCCAATAATTATATTACATGAAAAAACCATGTCTCATCAGTTACTGTACATTATTCAAAATTAAAATTTTTTTGAGACCATTATTCTCCCAGTGTTCATGTGCTTCTTCTTTCCCTAAAATGGTTTCAAAGCTACTTCTTTTTCTTTATGTAAGAGATACAACTTTGTTTCTCTATGATGGAACTTAAATTTCTATTCCCACCTCATAATTCTACAGGGTTTAAGAAACTCAAACCTTGAGTTCATTTTTTCCCCTAGGGTTATATTCCTTTCTGAAGATCATCTGAAGTCCAACAGACTTTAGGGACCAAAGCCCAAAAGAATTCTACTCTTCCATATTATTTTTTCATCACTAGTTTGGGCTAGACAAACTGGTTGACACAACCTTACAGAAACTGTTTTTAATTCTGAGTCTGAATCACTCAATAAAGTTGACAGTGCTTCATGGAGAGATTAACCCAGGCTATAAGCAAACTGAATGGTGTTATGTTTCCAGAAGCAACGTTTAAATGACAATATTTTCTTTCCTGACATATTCAGTGTATGAATTCCGAATTAGCCCAACTCTCCCTTGGGAGGATACCTAATTAAAGCTTCCCAAAGCTTTTTTATTTAGATAGTGGTTCTTCATTGGCCAAACCCACCCAAGTTTACAGGTCCCTGGTACACACCTTTGTGCATACCACCAATACAGGGATCCCCAGGTTATGAGTTAGCACGTTGTCACCAAGAGGCAGGGCAACATTTTCTTCATCAGGCCCCGAGGTCAGAGGCCCTCTTCTCTGTGGGGAACCTTGACAACCTTCTTCAGGCTCGACATAGTCTTGAAACTCTTTCACAACTACAGGTGAAAAAGGCAAAGAAAATTATACACATACACATATAAAAATAGACATCAGCTTCAGAAAACTGAGAAAGGTAGTAACAAGCACAAAACATGAAGAGTTGTGACAAACCCGAATTGCATCCTACTGCAAAATTAGAGATTTGGGGTGATGATGCAAAATGCCAATTCCGACATTCAGTCTGAGCGTTGTAACTTCAGAGCAGTGAGGGCATTCCCATGGACATCTTCAATCGTACCCAACTCCTAAACAGGTTTTTAAAAACTTCTAAGGCTTCAATTGTTCTTACTATGAAAAAAAGCCACTTTTCTTATATATCTTACATTTTCAAAATACCAGAATAGTTGAACTGTGTTACTTCAACAGAGGCAACCACTAGAAACAGTTTCTAACTCGGAGTCCTCATTGCAAATAGTAAAACTATCTGAATTCCCTAAGAACGTGCTGTTTCCACACAGCTGAAGTGTGACCATACTAGCGACAGAGGCTGGGCTTGCTCAGCACCATCCCAATCTCCTCATCATCCTCACTCTTGTGGACTCAGTCTCCTCTGGAGGAGATCCATGTGCAGTGTTCACGGACCTGTTCCTGCCTGATACAAGAAGGGGTCAGAGGTACAACATCCACTTCTTAGTATATACGGTCACTATTTTGGCCAAGGGCGCAACCCTGCAGCAGGGCCTTCAAGCTGAGAGCTGTCCATGGCCTTGGTTAAGTCAAGTGAACACAAAGCCCACAAACCTGCACCTTTTCATGGGTGCGTCAAGGCTCACATGACAGGCCAGAGAGTAAGGACATGATGGTTAAAGTTACTGAGCCAGAGGAACAAACCAGCAGCTCTACCCTTTTATGCCCAATAAGGACTAAAGGTCCAAAAGACCTTTCACCCTCATCCACAACATGTTCAGTAATAAAATGCAAAAAACTGAATTAAAGAGGACCTAGAGAAAGGTGCACATACTCCTTTTCTGGCCTTCACCCCCTCCACCCCACCCCCTGCCCACCAAGTTTCAAACATTTTAAAACAATGAGTTTTAATTTATAAAGATTCTAGGTTATCATTGTAGAAGCTTCTGGAATTATCTGGGAGCACATTGTCTTTCTTTTATATAACACTAGACAAACTGAAAACCACTGACTAAGCCCTAAAGTACAGATGCGATAACATTTCATCTCTACAACTTCTCTTTAATTAAGCTCATTCACATACTTTCATTGCCAATATAAACAATCTACTCAAGAGATCTGTACTGCATTTTGGTTAGACAAAGCCAGAAGGATTTTTCTGATGAACTTAGTATGGCTGTTGAAGAATCTTGAAGGAATCAAAGGTTCTCAATATTTTCTCTTTAACAGCATTTTATCAAATCAATGAAAAATACAATGGCTTAACTGTCTGGAAATATCTATTATAAATGTCCAAGACCACATGAAACACCCAACCAGGGCTTTCAAGACAGTGAGCATAGCAGAGCCTAGAGAGGGTTACAGGTGAACTACATAACTGTGGGAAATGAGGCAGGGGCAGGGTAGCTCTGGCGGTCTGTTCCATGAACCTCCATTACCCAGTGTGTTGCACAAACTCTGCTGCATTCTACTTATGTCATGATGTAAAAATTGTTGGGAAGTCCTGGGTCAGACTATTCACTCTCTAAAGGAATGACTTAATTATGGCTGTCCAACACAGTAGGAAATGCACATGTGTTTTTAATAACTCAGCATTTTAGAAAATAAGTTGGAAGGCAGAGCATATGTCCCTAGCAGAGGTTGGTGAAAAGGGAGGATAAAAACATGGTGAGGACTGTGTAATTTGGGTAATAAAATGTGCATTTCCTTTAGTGTACCCACATACCACAGTATTAACAATTTCTCTCTAGATGGAGGGAAGGCCAGCTTTTCACAGCAGGGACCATCAGCCCACCTGGGACTCCCCCATTTAGCATCAGATGGAAGAGGTATGGGAAGGAGATCGAAGACGGCTCTACCCTAGCTAATGCCCCCTCTTTCTCACCTTTCCCCTCCTACCTCATTGATCACCTATTGGTTCCACAGTCCAAAGACCAAACAGACAGCACCTAATCTTTTCCCTCTACTTAATAAGCAAGGAAAACCCCAGTCATAAAGCAGGAAGACAAGACTAACCTACACAGAAGCACCACCTTCTGGTGGCTCTGGGGGTTGCTCTGCCCTCCCACTCACTGAGACGGATCCTACAGCCAAACAGCTGCCACAGACTCCAACTCCAGACCACTGGGGAACCTAATCCTGAAACAGAGTGGCTGACTGTGGAACAGCTTTCCAAACTCAGCAGACTGGAGACTGGTATCGGATTGGAAACTAGATTGGGTAACAGCCCTTCTCTCATTCAACAAAATACCTAGAGTCCAATTAATCTGGAAAGTGGGAGTCCTGAGCAAGAGGACCGCCAACTGCTTTATTAAAATGTAACCAAAAACCAGTAGTAACAAAGGCACTCCCTCAATGTGCAACACAAAGATGTGACTACCATTCCAAACATCTCAGAGGAGTGGTGGTGAAAACAAGAGAGGTCCTCGGAAGGTTAACCAGCGTTAGGAGGCATGCACATGGTTCCAGCAATTGCTACTGCCCTCCAGTGTCCTCTCTTCTCTTCCTCCTTATAACCAAACTGGACTCTGATACTTAGAACACATGGCCATACAGACTACATTTCCCAGCCTCCTTAGAAAGACAGCAGGCACGCGCCCTTAAGCCTTTTTTTCCTCTTCCTTCATCCTGCGGCTTAGAACATGGATGTGAAAGCTAGAGCTCTAGTTGTCAAGAGGAAGAGAACCACACCCTAGAGATGTCAAAGCAGTAAGCAGAAAGGAGCCAGGGTCTTTGACCTTTCTTCCCAGAGCTGCTTTCCAGGACTAAACTGCCTACTTCTGGATTTCATTTACAGGAGAGAGAAATAAACCTCAATCTTGTTTAAGCCACTGTTATTTTGAGTTTTGTGTCACATACAGCTGAATCCAGTCCTAAGTGACACACATCAATGACTAAGACCACAAAATAAATTCAGTGTGCCATGGGAACACAAGCTCCCAAGGAGCAGGCATCTTGTCTGCTGTATGCATCCCCAATGCCTAGAACAGACCTGGTACAAGGCAAACACTTTCCTATCTGGGAAAGAACAATATCCTTGACTCTATCTCTTTCTTTCTGTTTTGACACATCTTTAAAAGCTTAACTCTAAGGAAACAGGTTCAGAAACTGCAATCTCCAGTGCCTTAACCCACTAATCTGGGTATGATACTAAATGTGCAGTGAAAGGAAACCAGCTCTTTAGCCTCAGAACTATTCTGAGAAGTTGTCTTTAGGATCTCTATTTCAGGGGAAAAAGAAGCATTATCTAGAAAGGTCAGTGGCTGAAGAAAGACGAGCTAAGCTGCATAACAATCACTGGAGCACACATGCCAGTGACCCGAGAAACACATACTCACAGCAAATCAAGGACTAGATGTAAAACTCCATGTTTTAGCTAATGTGGGACAGGAGCAAGTTCTGAAGTTATGACAGGAAGGCACATAGCAACAAATGTGATTTGAAAAGCACATCAAAATTTCCAAACCCTTCTGCCAGTAAGTGTGAAGATCCCATGTGCCATGCCCCAGAAGCACTCATTAATTCACTAAAGGGAATGATGTCATCCTTTGGAAATAAGCCAACCTGATCCAAGCCTGTCCTGGCCAAGACTGCTGCTGCTGCTGTCGCCGCCGCCACAGCTCCAGCCCCTGCCCCTCCCACTTCCCTGGCAAGTGGACAGAAGCTGATGTAACTGCACAGAAGCAAAAGAAAGGAAAAACAAGCTTCTGAAGCACATTGAGGAAAAAAAATAAAAACTTCCTTTAATTTGAACATTCTCTGTTTTCAAAAGGGCTTGAATTGTCCTTAGTCTTAAAACAGTCTTTCATTTTAATGACCAAAAAATGGCCTTCCTATTTATATGAACTGAAATCATATTTGCTGGATCCCAAAATAAACTAAGGCAAGAGCTGAAAGATTTGTCTTTTGTAGGGCTTCCTTCAAACTTGCCAGCGAGTGGGTCCATAGGGCCTCAACGGAATCCCAGGCAATGGATTCAAGCTGCAGAGACCACAGTTGAAGCTAACTCAGCAGACAGAGAATAGCAGAAAAGCAAAAAGACCCACAGAACTGATCATATTGGGGGACTGGGGTAAGGGGGTATCCTTATTTTAAAAGACAACCAATAAGGAATAAGGAATATTAAATCATTTATTTTCTTCAACTGTGACACTTGAGAGAAAAACTGCTTTGAATACTTTTTGACTACTCAATTTACAAAGCAACTCTGAAATAAATGGTGCAAACAAAACACAAACACTCAGCAAGAGAAGCTTTTCAGCCTCTTGACACTGTGAAAAGGAAAGTGGAACCATCTGAAGAGACTACTGAATTTTCCAATTAAGAAAATCTTATTTTACTTACATTTCCGTTCCAGTGCCCTCATTTCTTCTGGTGGAATTTTCATTTTATCAATGTGCTCACGTAAAACACTAGCCCATTTCTGTAGAGATTCCATCACAATCCAAGGCCTAGACATGTCCGCAACAAAAATGACCAGGGTCTCCGGCAAGGATTCAGCAGAAACTGCAAACTTCAGCAGGCCTTTGTGGTAGAGGTCTCCATCCAGAATCCACACGTTACAGCGTGTGTGATCTAAGAAAAGAAGTGAAGCTTAGTTACTACCTGACAACGACCACCAGCACAGCTGCAAGAAAAGCCTCTTTAGGAAGAGCTTGATGGTGATAGCCACAAAATTACACACACAACACACACAGAAATCTTAACCAGAAAAGGGCCCAAATGCTCAATGGATAGCAACCCTTGGTCAAGGTGCCTGGTGAACCATCTTCACTTTAAATTTTGTAAGCTACGGTAGTATATTGTGTCCACATCTAAAAAGATTCCAGCAATGTCGGAGGTGTAAAAAGTGAAGGACATTTTAGCTTTCTCTAAGAATCAAAAGATACTGATAAAAGCTATAAATGTTCACTTGTCAACTGTGCCATAGTTGAAACAATCCATTCTCTAAGATATCAGCAATCTGTGAGACGACAAGCTGTGCCGAAACTCCTGTGGTTAAACAAGCTCTATTTGTGTCAGTCACACTAAGCAATGGTGCCTACGAAGGGTGCCTAAGACAGAACCTTTGTATTTAAATGCTAATTTAATTTACTTAATAAATTGAGATGTGAATTACTGGATGCCTGAAGATTAAAGGAGTTACAGATATTTTTGATATGATAATAATAGGGCTATGTTTTTTAAAATCCTTATCTTTTAGACATACATATGGAAATATTTGCAGATGTAATGATATAATGTATGAAATTTGCTTCAAAATAATCAGTATGGAGTGAAGGGAAAAAAGGGTGAGAGTACTAGGTGAAATAAAATTGATCAAGAACTGCTAACTGTTGAAGACACATGATAAATATACTGAGGTTCATAATACTAGTCTCTCTACATTGTATGTAGTTTTTGTTTTCCATTAATAAAAAGTTAAAAACATATTCACACAAATGTGCAAGTGCTGACATTTAATGAAGCATGCAAAATCACACCTGCATGATCAAACTACAGAAGATAGTTTTCCAAAATGATAATATACTTTTAAAAAAATTTTAGTCATCTTTTTTTGAGAATTTTTTTTTCACAAAAGCACCTTGAGGAAGAACTCCTACCATCAAAAATATAATTTCATTAAACTTGTTTTCCAATAAATTCCAATATACACTTTAAAAATCTGTCTTCCATTAGCTACCTTTTTTGTATAATGCTGTTAAAAAATTATAGTCATGACTTTATATTTCAAAAGTATAAGGTATCTACATCTAGCTACACTTTCAAAACTCTAATACATTTCAGGACCGGCCGAGCGGCGTGTTGGTTAAGAGCTGGCTTGGGACGCCAGCTCTGAGCATCAGGGCCCCGGTTCAGATCCCACATGAGGGCCAGCTGCGCACTCTACAGCTAAGATGGTGAACAACAGGTCAACCTGGAGTGGGGCTGCCGTGAGTTGCTGGCGACAGCGTAGGCTGCAGTGGGGCTGACTGGTAGCGGGCGTGAGCTGTCGTGAGCTGCCATGAGCCACTGTGAGCCGCCGTGAGCAGCCATCCAATGGCCGGCGAGCGACTGCCTCACCCGGGAAGAGCACAATGATAACACCAACATGGACCAGTGAAGCGATGTCCTCCACAACAAGACTGAAGAACAAAGGGACAGCAACTTGTCTGTTCCCCTCCCCCGATTCTCCAATGCTGTTCTCCTCCCCCAATAAAAAAACTAAAAAAAAAAAAAACCCAAAAAACTCTAATAGATTTTAGATAGCAGTTTTGGTTTCGGTTCTGTGAATTCCTTCAAAAATACTGCTCTGTACCTGAAGCCCACAGATTTTAATGCCTGCCCCTTACCAGGCAGTTCTTTTTCTCAGCCTCTCTTCCCACTGCCCACTATACATAACTCATCCACATGCATGGAGATGACACACACGTGGCATTAAACAGATGCCCCCAACCCTGAAGGCAGTGGTCCTGGACTGACAAGCTAGATACTATTTTCTCTACCTGTGTGACTGTGCAAAATACATATTTATAACCCAGTCACACCACATAATAAAAGACCACAGCTGAAAGATGTATAGTTTACCATAATTTCAAAGAGGAACCTGCAAATAGGTGGTCTAGAAAAATCCCATAAATGAAGAGATCAAAACCTTTTAAGGCAACCTTAAGGAATCTGAAATAACAGTTAACATGTATGAAGTATGATTAAAAAAATAGTGAATGTTTAAATTTAAAAAAAAATTATTACAGTAAAAGACACATTGTTACTAATCCCCCTCAAAATACTCCCCCTCGCTTCAAACACACTTAGCCCATCATTCGTTCTACTTTCTAAAGCAGTTCTGAAAGTCCTCTTTCATGAGTCTTTATGTGCTTTCGTGGCTGCCTCAATGTCCTGAATCGATTCAAAACGTTTACCTTTCGTGGTCACTTTGACTTTGGGGGAGAGCCAGAAGTCACACAGAGCCAGATCTGGTGAATAAGGTGGATAATAACACAACGTAATGTTTTTATTTGATAAAAATTGCCATACCAGAAGCAATGTGTGTGACACGGAGCCATTCTGGTGTGATCAATAAAAATTCGGTGAAAGCTGCTGCCGAGTACCATCCAATGGAAAGGCAGGGATCTTTAATACAGGAAGCGGTGCATGGAATCTTAGTAACAGTGTGTGACAAGTGTCAACTTGTTCGGTCCAGTCAGTCGGGTATGAGCGATGGTTGAGAGAAGGTGTGTTTTAAAGTGTGCTGTAGGGGCCGGCCAAGTGGCTCAGTTGATTAAGAGCTCGCTCAAGAGTGCAAGATCTGAGCAACTGAGTCGCCAGTTCGATTCCCACATGGGCCCAAGCTGAGTTGCCACTTAGCTGCCAACAGATGGCAGGATGGCTCAGCTAAAAAAAAAAGGAATGTCCCTGATGAAGCAGCAAAGTGTGCCGTAAATCTTCCTCCATCATGACAACACTCCGTGTCACACATCGCTTCTGGTATACAGCAATTTCTGTCAAATAAAAACATTATGATGTGTCCTCATCCACCTTACTCACTGGATCTGGAACCGTGCGACTTCTGGCTCTTCCCCAAAGTCAAAATGATTCAGGACATCGAGGTAGCCACAAGAGCGCAACTAAAGACACTCACAAAAGAAGACTTCCAGAACTGCTTCAGAAAGTGGCAAGAATGATGGGAAGTGTGTTTTGAGTGGGGTTAATGGCAACGTGTTTACTGTAATAAATTTTTTTATTTAAACATTCACCGTATTGTTTGATCACACCTGGTACTTCAACTCAAAGGCAAGTGAATATGGTTAAAATAATGCTCTGATGTGAAATATGCTTTTGCCATCTTGAAACAAGAAGCTTTAGAGATTCAGAGTATCTATATCATGTTTTATATTTTTAAAAGGGTAAGTGAGCTATCACTGTGTCTCAAGCACTTGGCTACATATGACACACACCACCTCTCATTCTGTCAACCTACAAAATAGGTACCATTATCCAATTCTACAAATAAGGAAACCCAGGTGCAGAGTGGTTACTTCAGTCAAAACTAGTGACTATAGCAGTAGGATTCTGAACCAGTTCTGCCTGGCTCCAAAGTCCACGTCCTCTTCACAATAACCATGCTGCCCAATAAAGAAGGAAGCAAAAGACTCAGACATATGAGACCCTCGAGGCCTGGCTCAGTGGCCTGAGTCCCAGCCCTGCCCATGCAGACTCCAGTGGGCCTAAATGGGCAACTAAATGCCTCTGTCCGCCTTACACAAGGAGACCCCTCAGCACTGGGTCTACCTCCTATCTTTCTTTCACATCCTTCAGCTTGGCAAAGGAAGCCAGGGAAAAAGGAGCAGGAATAAAGTCCCTGGGGTTCTAAGATGACCACTAAGTTACCATTAATACAATGCAGGTCTCCAAGCTTCAATAAGTGATTCTTACCCATGCCCTCTATTAAATGACTCTTGGAGATTGAAGAAATACCGGGCTGAAAAGGACCTGGGTCCAGCTTCTTCATTTTAGCAATAAGGAAATGAGGGACCATAGGTGGTGGGATTTACTCCCTTATATAATCACCCTTACATCATGATCTTTATTGTTTAAATGGGTAAAGGCATATATAAAGAAGTAATTTAACAAAGATATTTCATTCTTATACTACATAGATGATTTTCCTACAAATAAAAAGCTAGACACCAATCACTATTTATTTATTTTAGAGCCATTCAAGATCTAATACAAAAAATTAAAATTTTATAAAGGAGGTATTACTAAGTAATGGTAACTAAAACCCATTACTCTAATCCATGTCATAATTATAAGAATGAATTCTAAAATGATATCTCTTCCTTGTAAGACTGCTAACCATGCACTATTAATTACCTCAACTATCCTGTAGGTAGAAATTATTACTATCCACATCCTAGAGATGAGGAATTAAAAGAGAATATTATCACTTCTGAGCCTCTATACTCTCTACTGAAAGAAATACAGGAAATTAGCATTTTTACACAGTCACCAAAAGACTTAGAAAAGCCTCTTGTGAATACTTGTTGAGCTGTTACACTCTGAACCACACCAATTTGAGAATCTCCACTAGAACCAGGCAGAGTAACAATGGTGCCCAGATCAGTATGTCAAATGTTTCTCTCACAGAAAAGTCCAAAGCTTTAAAAACCAAACATGTTTCTTATTATCTTTATGTGCATCTGAAACTTTACCTTCAGTATCTCCTTTTAAGTGGGGGCTACCCAGAGCAGCAGGTGACAACCCCATTCCCCATTGCTGCTAACATACTCTATAAAGTGGGTGAAGTCCTACAAAGACATGCACTTCATCTATTCCCCTGTGACTTATTCTCTTAGAAAATTGAAAATGCTTGGCCATGTTGCAGAAGCTGCAACCAGTGAGTCAGAGACATGCATACACTCCTTACCATGGATCAACGCTTCACTCACCATCTCGGTCCTCGTCATGGACACTGAGGTAGAGATACTCGAGGCCTCTTCCTTTTTTGCCATGCTCAGCTCCTTGTAGTTTAGTCATGAGGGTCGTTTTACCAGAACCATCTTCACCTACAAATGATATATGTAAAAAGATAAAGTGTCCTGTTTATTCTAGGTAAGGATGGGGAATCTTGACATTCACATAAGGAACAACTAAGAATTTCTTGCAAAGCCTGCTATAGAGGTCTCTTACCTGCGTTTGTAAACAAAGCACACTTTGCTGTAAGAGTGGTTAGAGTGGGAAAGGCTGATAAAAGTGGCAAATTCCAAGATCTAAAGTGACATTCTACTGAAATTATCCTTACTTTACAAAGAAAAGACTAAGGCAGGTCCACAGGCCCTACCTATGACTTATAAAACATGCATTTGAAGACATGAAAGTAAAAGGTGGAGCTAGTTCTTACAAAATAAAATTTTAACACAAGAAAATCAAGAAATGTTCAAAATATAATTAACCTTAAAACCCAAGAACTCTGAAATAAAAATAGTTTGATCCTGCCTCATAATCATGAAGAATGGAAGCTATTATTCACTTCTGATTTTAGTATATATCCTTCATTAGCATCCTGACGGCTAGGAAACTAATGAAAATTACAGCCCTAAGCAAAACACAGTCTCAGTAATTATCAAACACCTCCTCATCCCCCTCCAACTAACCGCCACTTCCCCCGCCAAAAAACCTTAAACATCAAGAACCACCACCAAGAAACACTTCTAGGCACCCTTGGGATTTAATAATATGGACTTAAAAAAACACGAGAACAGAAAGGCATTCCACAGATCAAAGGCCTCCTTCCCCATCCCCAATGCCTACCTTATCTCAGGCCCTCCACATCCCACCTGGACCATGTCGAACACTTGTCAGCCTGACTTCAGTACCTGCTCATTTTGAGCCACCTGCCACTCTGCTACCAGAGTTCCCTTTCTACAATACAGATCCAATGATCTTGATCTCCGACTTCTTGAAGATCTCTATGGGTCCTCTTTTACCTACTGCAATGGTCATCACCTAAAGACCACCCGCTCCTCTCACAAACAGTGGGAATCCTTGCAGTGATTCCCAAGAGGATTATTAGGGGATGGAGGTAAAAGACCCTTGAGAATCAGGGGCTTTCAGGGAAAAGCATCAACTCTTCAGCTTTCCACAATCTGCCCCCAATTGACCTGAGCAGTCACCTTTCATGAGGAGCTCCTGGCAGCTTCCATCCACACCCTCGTCACCTTTGTGTTTCTGAAAGCACTAACCCTCCATGTCCCTGCATGCCATGTTGACACTTACCCTTCAAAACACCTGATCCCAAAATTACCCTTTAAAACCGCACCAAGCAACGTGATGCCCCCACAATAATCTGCCCATGCCCCGCGTGGTTAAGTGTAATCACCAACACATCTCTCACTAGACTGAGTCTTGTGTAGTGTCTGATGGATGTCTGTGCTGTCCCCATGCCCAGGCTAAGGGACCCACTCAATAAATGGGTCTGCTGTATGAATAAACCCAGCCAAATTCCCTCACTTATATGAGGAAAATGAAACCAGGCACGTTAAGGGACTTGACCCAGGTAACCCAGCACTGAGGACAAGAATAATGCAGGAAAGTCCTTCGGTGAGGACTCCAAGGCTGGCTGTCCTTTGCAGAGTCCCCTCGATGGCTCATAAAGATCAAGGGCTGGCTCCTGTGCCATCTACCCACAGCCCCAACCCCAAGTCACCTGGTTCTCCCAACTCCTCCACCTAACCTCCTCATCTACCCACGCCCTGCTCCACACCCACATTTGGTAAACTTCTAGGCTATGAACGCAGAACGTCAGGGACATTTAAAGCAAAGCTGATGTTGCGGCCAAATGACTAAGGAATGTGCCGACAACTACATGCCAGCATCCCTGGGTTCTCCAAAAGGGGCACCACCCCAACCTCAGGCGTGGTGGACCTGGTTACTCTCCGGCTGTCCAACCTGGGTCTTCTGGCCCTCCGGGCGAGACAGGATGCGGGCAGGAGGCAGGGGAGAGGAAGGCTGGGACCTGTGAGAGGGACGACCGCCTTGCCCACCCCGGCTCCCCGGGCAACGCCCCGCCGCTCACCGAAGACCAGAATGTTCTTGCCGGACGGCAGCTTGGACCTGGCACGGGTGGACACCTCGCTCAGGATCGAGGACCTGTGGAAACAACGGCAAAGCGGTCAACCCCGGGCCCAGCCTGGACCGGACCGGTCCGGGACGGCCCGGCCCGTCTGTCCGCCGGTCCAGCCCAGCCCGGCAAGCTCGCCGCCCCGCCGCGCCCCACCCAGCCCGGCCGCCTCGCGGTCTCACCATAGGCTCTGGCCCTCCTCCTCTTCACTGGGCAGGTCGCCGGCGGCCGCCACCGCTAGCCCGTTGGGGCCCAGCAACACTTTCTTCTCCACCCCCACCGGCGCCATCTTGCCAACTGCAGCCACAAAGAGGGCCCTCCCCCGGGCCCGCTGAGGACCCACGAGGACCCTGGCCAGGCCGCCCGTCGCCCGCCGTCCCGGGGCCGCGCTTTACGTCGCCAGACCCGAAGGGTCCGCGCCACCGGCCGCGCTCTTTCGGTCCCGCTCTGTCTGCAGCCCCCACCCCAGAGACGTGAGGCCACAGCGGTGGCAGGAGACCTGCGGAGGTCAGGCGGCAGCCGAGGCAGCCATGCGCAGGGAGGCGTCGGCGGGAGCGGGAGCCGCCCGGACTGAGGGCACGCTGGCGGCCTCTGCCGGCGGAGGGACACAACAGCACCTGCCCCAGGTCCTCCCCGAGCTGGCGGCTTTCCCTTGCGCGGTCCCGGGCGAGGCAGCCAAATGGGCAGACGCGAGCAGCTCAGGCTTTGGAATGAGACTATACCCGATAGCGCCATTTATCTAGCGTTTACCGAGTCACCCCGAATCATATCTAACTTGTTTACAGATGAGGAACCGGAAGCTCAGAAAGCTTAAGAAACCTACCTACCCAAGGACCCAATGCTAGAAGATAGCATCTCTATACTTAACATCTTATTCACCGATCTTATTATATCACGAGCTTTGCTTAATCCTAATCAAACCACGCATTGAAAGACCCCCAAATCCTCATGAATATCCCTTTTTCCACTTCCTTCTTCATTTACCCTGTTGAGGTAGTGATCTTTACCGCAGTGAACAATACATTGGAGCTTACTTTATTAACAGGTTTTTAAAAATATTTTCAGGAAGTCAGCATTTGACTCCAGAAATAGGTTTTAATTTCCTTTCTTGGGGGGGTGGGGGAGGAAGAGATATGAAAGGAGAAGGGATAGGGGAGAGAAAGGGGAAAGAGGGTAATGGAAGAAAAGGAAAGAAAAAATACATTTCACCTACCAAGCTTAGCTTTAGGTGTGGCAACTACCTAAGGACTCTTGCTATCCTCTGTGGAAATAGGCTCACTTTACAAGGCATTTCTAACTATCACAAGGAAGTGGGATAGTGTAGAAAAGCAACCACCTACATGGGTTTCAGACGAGTAGGATTCTGATCCCAGCTCTGCCAAATGTGGGCAACATGGATTACAGAATCCAACAAATGGGCATATCTGCCAACCTGAATGTAAGGTTCAAACAGGACAATGGGAGTGAAAACCCATTAAGCTATACCCCCTGGAAGTCTGGGAAGAGCATGCAAAGTATGTATGTCTTAAGAGGGCAAGCGGTATCTGAATTTTCATAGGGCAGAAGATGAAGTTGAAAACTACAGGCCAGTGAACTTCATCAGCCCTAGATGAAATTCTCTAATGTGACCAGTAGGAAAAGCTAGCACCAGGCTTATACAGTTTCTTTCTTTTTCTTTTTTTTTTAGCTAAGCCATCCTGCCACCTGTTGGCAGCTCAGTGGCTGCTCAGCTCGGGCCGTGAATGGAACCAGCGACCCTTTTGCTGAGAGCTCACACTCTTGAACAAGCTCTTAACCAACTGACCCACTCGGCCAGCCTTAGTTTCTTTCTTTTTTATAGGTATACCAGATAGAAGGATGCTGCAGACATAGCAAATGCAGATTCCAACAGGGCATTTAACAATTCACATCATAAACAAGAAAGTGAAATGCAGGCTGTATTGAGGCTTGTTAGAAACCAGGCCCAGTCAGGGCCAATGAGCAGGGACCACCAGAGGAGGCCACTAGGGACCTGCCCCAACCTCCCACCCTGGCCCAGCCAATTCAGGGTGCCATCAGTGACTTGGATGAGAATGCAGTAGCACACTCATAGAAGTTGTGGATGACCTGAAGCAGGAAGGGATGCCTAATATATTGGATGACAAACTGAGTACAGACTAAATCTAAGAAGGTGGAATTTAACAGGGACTACTAAAGTCCTGTAGTGGGGTTAAAAATAAATGCATAAGAACAAGATAGGAATTAATAAATATTATAATCTGTAAATCTTAACTATAATCTGAGAATGTCAAGAAGCATCTTAGGTAAGATCCATAAAACCTTACTCAGCCTAGCAAAGAAGCTGATAACCCTACTCTGCCAGTCAGGCCACATTTCCTTCTGGTCTCAGTTTATAAACAGACAAAGAGGTGTCCAGTGGTCAGTGACTAAGCTCATAAGGAGACATGGCACTGTTCTGCTGAAGCATGAAGTAGTTGGGGCTCATCAGCATCCAGGACCAAGGATGTAGAGGGAAAAGTGACAGACCCCTATCTTTAACACTCTGGAGGGCTGGTATGTGGAAAAGGAATTCAACTTTTGTGGTTCTGTAGAAGGTGCTCCAGGAAATCACATTTCATTTTAATCTAAGGAAGAACCGACCATCAATTATCACCCTGTGAAGTAGTAAATTACAGGTTTCTGAGGATATATGCAAAACTAAAGACAGGCACCAATGTCCAGATTGTTACAGAGCAATTCAGGCCTCTGGCAGGGAACTATAAATAAGGTCAGTTCCAACTCCAAGGATCTGGCGAGGTCTGAATTTCTAAAGCTATACAGTCTTCTAATATGTCATCATTTTTTGGCTTTCATTTTCTTCATTTATATTATTACCAAATAGTTCCATTTGAGTGGGGAAAAACAGCTCATATTAACCAAAAGTTAGCCAAGGGTTAGGATAAAATTTCAATACAATTTCAGAAGACAGTAGGTTATTTTAAATCGAGTGTCAGTGACTGACACAAAACAATGTATAAGTTCAGTATGTCATATTCTTGGGGATGCTTCTGTAAGCAGTTTGATCATTCTGTTAACATATATAATTTCCCATCAAAGAACTGTTAACTAAGACCTACTTAAAGTGGAAAAAATATGTTTAAATCATATCTGAACAATGGTAAGAGACAGCTTCTGATTATCTAAGCCAATGAGGCTGAGGCAACAGATAAAATATTTTCCCCTTTGACCTAAAATAACTTTAATAAATCTTGAGAAGTACAAATAAAAATAACCCAGGAAGACTATTTAAATCATCTCCATAGTGCTTAGGAAATACTGACAGATAATGGACTAAATTCATTCACATTTTAAATTCTGCAAGGGATTTTCCTAACTTGTAAATTATTCTTTTGCCTAAAGGAAATTTTGGATTGAAATAAAAAATTTTCTGCTTATTGATCCTCTGGGATTTTCAATGTGAATCAAAAAAGAAATTTAATAAAAATTCTGCTTCATCTAAGTAGAAAGAGTCATGATCTGAAAAGTTCAAAGAATACATGCTTATAAGCAAATATTCTCTGAGACTGAAGAACCCACTACAATGACATGAAGCAGTGAGCCAATGGGTACATACACACAGATGAGCTTTCCTGCCCTTATACTTGATCTCTTTGCCACAGCTACAGCATTTTAAGTATAATAGAGGCTGCACAGCATCCTTTGGGGATCGTGAAGGAATATAAAGAAAGAAAAACATATAATTGAGATCTTATAGTTTGATATTCCATTAGGAGAAAACTAAGTTAAAAACAAACAATAAAAATTGTTTTAAACTTTTAAAAAGCAAATAAGGGCCGGCCGAGCGTCTCAGTTGGTTAAGAGCTCGCTCAAGAGTTTGAGCCCTGCACAACGGTGGTTCGAGTCCTGGCCCGAGCTGAGCAACCGAGCAACCACTGAGCTGCTAACAGGCAGCAGGATGGCTCAGCTAAAAAAAAAAAAGCAAATTAACATACACCAAAAACAAGTGAACCTGCATAGAATTTGGAAGTATTCAAAGCAATTGCTCAATTAGCCTGTAAGAGAGGAAACATTTTAATTAACAAAATGTCAAACATTGATTTAATGTGTGGGAACCCAGCAGCTTGGGAAACTATTCTGTCTTTCTGGGGAGAGTTTTTCCCTGGATAAGAATACTAAAATATAAATATCTCACATAGTAGTCATTGTAATATAATGTCAAATAATGTTTAAAGGCTGATAATTTTTCCTCTGACCTATGTTCTTTAAGCTTAAGGAAAAATAAAAGCATATTCCTAAAGAAATGTTTGACATTAAGGAATTTTTTTCTTACCAATCTAAACCCTGAAAATGTATTTGTTTTATAAACTATTTTAATAATTTGATGACCTGTAGTTTATCTCATCACAAAAAGTATTTAATGAAAACAGTATCCCTGTTTCCACATTCCTTGTCTCATGAGACTTTAGAAGAATATTTTACATTTTGTATTTTCAAGGCACTGTACTTTAAGAGTTCAAACTAAAACTGACAAGTTTTCTTCCAATAAAGGAGCCTCACACTTGGGGAGTTTGGTCAGCTTGTGGTATTTGTGAGCAAGGTCCACAGACTTCCGTCCTTGTTGAAAAGGGAAAGACCACAAAATTAAATTCCAGTGATTTCCCATTTTCTTAACTCCATTGTAAAGGTAATTTATTTCTTCTTCAGTATAATTTTTACGAATTTTTCTTTTTTCTGTAATTAATGAGAATTGTAGACTATATTAGTGCTTGCTGAAAAAAAAAAATCTTGAAACCCAAATAAGTGCGTAACTTATTCTAAAGATAAGAACTACACAGTGAGAAAATTTCATGCCTGGGCTACTCATCATATAGAATTCCACCTCAATTTTAAAAAACTGAGTGCCTACTATTAAGCTAGATGTTATCACAGTGACTTCTTCAATAATTGTAGCTTTATCATATTGTAATAATACTTGCAACATCTTTCAGGCAAGAAACACAAGAATCTACAAACATCTGATTGTTAATTCTCTTGACATTCCTGTGAGGATAGTTAACAAACATCTTATCTATCTTACAGTCTTCCCAAAGGGTTCCATAACTTCATAAAATAGAAAAGAATATCAACACTTGTTACTTTAATTATCAGTCTTGACTAATATTTTTAAATAATATGGGCCTTTTGAAATTTACTTTTAAAAACAAGTTCACTACCTATATGGAAACTCTCAGCTTGTTAAAACTAAAAAAACAAACAAACAAAAAAAACGGGCTGCACAAGGAAGTTTTTAACTATATGGTTTTTTAGGGATACTTTCTACAGCATAAAGACTACAGAGTTGGTATCTGTAATTGTAAACACAAATATCCTCTGGTGATGATTACTAGGAAATAATTCTTTTAAGCTTTTCAATTCATTGCTAATTCATGTTATCATTGTAGGTAGATGCTGACAAGGAGGACTTTTTTGTATATACACTTAAGGCTGCTATTTACTTAAGTAAGACCTGAAATAGTTGTACTGTACACCCTTAGAAAATCTTGCCTCGGTAGGTCAAGATTGTTAGCTATTTGCCCACCTCTCCTAGGATAGGAGCCACTGTTCAGATCTTTACATAAGAGATGTAAAATCTCACCCACAGAAGGCTGATAAATCAATGAAAGTAATGTCTGATTATGACTTAATGGCATTACTTAGAATGCAAGCTCCATGAAGACAGGGATTTTTGTCTATTTTGCTCACCATTGTATCGCTAGTACCTAAAACAGTGTCTGACATGTAGTAGGTGGTCAATAAATATTTGTTGAAAGAAAAACGTTATTGGTACAAACTGTTTCAAAGCTTATCAATGAAGTTACTCCTTACTTTTGGGTCTACTGGAAAACTGGTTATCTAAGAAATAGATGATTTCAGTTTCACATGCTAAATGATTTGAACTCCTTGTTATCAGTACTGGCTGGGTTATTATAACATTCAGGTTATTAGGGTACTTGTTTCTGTAAAGCCAGTCCCCACATTTCCATTGCAGCTGCTATCTCACACCGAGTCCTACACTTAACATCTGTGCCCAATTCCTCAGTTTACTGAAGCAGAGTAGTGGGTAGCCTAAAAGGAAGAAGCAGCTCTGTACACCACAAAGCTCCTGTCTTCTTTATTGCTCCTCTTGATATTGATTAGGCATTAGGAAAGAACAGGGGGAAACAGGCAAAAAGGCTCAGTTCTAGAGACTCTTATTATTCAAACCCTCTCAAGATACCAATCCATCATTAAAAAGAGCCTTGTCCCTAAGGCTCTTTAAATGCTTAGATGCTGCAATGGTCCCTTCTCATAAGAATGATCTCAAATTTGAGTGTAATCTAAATCAAATGAGTGGAGATAAATGTATTTAATACAAAAGGGAAATTTATCAAGAGATGAAAAAATGGCAATAAAGCAAATATTACTGGCTTGCGTGTGAAAGAGACATAAGACCACTCTAATCACTACCTCCTCAGGATGCCTTTCTCTATTCTAAAAAAGCAGGTCAAATTACCAACTATTTGGTTTTAGCTAACTCAATTCTAACCCACAAAAAAGATGTATGTACTTATGAGCTGAATGTCACATTAACAATATTTAGGATTCCTCTGTATAAGCAATATATAGCCATAATTATGTACATGTCATGAGGCTCTGCAAACGATTTTACTATATAAAATGATTATAGAATATTTTTAGTTGTTACATATTTGCTTTTAAGATGTGTTGTTGAAAAAAGTCTATATTAATTTGATGACAACTCCTTGTCAAAAACAAGATTTCCAAGTGGGATATGTTTCTATGGGGAAAAAAATACCCATTTTCTAACAGTTTCTACAGAAAATGTTACTTTTAAAAGTGAGCTACCTTATAATGGTAGTGTTCTTTTAATTTGCATGCAGAACTAGAAGAAGAGACTCAAATATAAAAAGTAAATTTGAAATTCTTTTCAAGGTTTTGGCAGTGAAACTGGCCAAATATTATAAAAGTATGTGGCAAGGGCCGGCCGAGTGGCGCGATGGTTAAGAACTGGCTTGCGGGCCGGCCGAGTGGCGCGATGGTTGAGAACTCGCTTGGGATGCCGGAGGGCCCCGGTTCAGATCCCACATATGAGGGCCAGTGACACTGCCCTCCACGGCTGGGATGCTGAACGGCAGCTCAACCTGGAGCTGGGCTGCCGTGGGTCGCCGGCGACGGCGTGGGCTGCAGTCCCTGTGGCAGTGGATTGCCGTGGGCTACCGTGTGTGGCCAGCAGCCAGCGTGAGGGCCAGCAGCCGCAGTGAGCGGCCGTCCAGAGGCCGGCGACTGATCTGCCTCGCCAGAGAAGAGCACAATGATGGTGCCAACTTGGGCCAGTGGGGCAACGTCCTCCACAACTAGACTGAAGAACAAAAACGACAGCAACTTGTCTGTTCCCCTTTCCCCAATTCCCCA
>NW_017731359.1:5699209-5740769 GCF_001890085.2 Hipposideros armiger | reverse complement strand
CAGTGAAGCAACGTCCTCTACAACTAGACTGAAGAACAAAAGGACAGCAACTTGTCTGTTCCCCTTCCCCCAATTCCCCAGCACTGTTCCCATACCCCCAATTCCCCAATAAAAAATTTTTTAAATCTTTAAGAAAAAAAAAGTATGTGGCAAAATGTCTCCTGGATGTATCAAGTCTGAATGCCTTTGCAATAAATTACAGAATAGCTCTATAGATATTACTCATTTCTAGGTTACTTTGACAAATAATGTACTCAACTGCTTCTTATTCTGCAGGTACTAATTCCATAAAAACAGAAGAAAATGGTAATGTTCTTTAAGTCTCTGTAATAAATTTGGCATGGTGATAAACCTGAAATGTTAGCCCTGAAGTTAAATACAGATTCTTGAAAATTAACTCATTGTTTAAGAAGTATTTTGATTTTTAAGCAGGGCTTTAAGGTTAACACTATTTGTCTCTTCAATTTTGTTTGTTTGAAGTGCTACACTTACAAAACAAAACTTTCTAAAAAATCTCTCTGAAGCACTTATGCATAGAATAATTTTGTTCTTAAAAACGTGACCTAGAGGATAGAAAAGGGGCTTCTTAAGAAAGACAGCCTTGCATTTGAATCTAATCTCTGCCATTTGCTAACTCAGTAGGAATAAATACCTACCTTACAATGTTATTGTAAGAATTAAAGCAAATAATAGCTGTAAAACACCTAATACATAGTAGGTGCTTAATAAATGTTCAAGTTTCCTCCTGCTCCTTCCCTAGCGGGCAACCAATGGGGGTGAGCAAGCAACATGAGGAAAGGAAGAGGGAAGCCTCTTTTCTGAGGAAGTATGACTCTCATCAGAACCAAGGGTTATCATTTGAGAGCCATTAATGATGAGGCTTAGAACAATCATTTAGCTGTTCTCTTCTCAGACATACATGAAATTTTGGCTTATTTAAAAATTAAATATATTCACTTATTCCTCCAGAGGTCATAGGGTCATTACTACATCGTTTTCTACGCGGGGTCAGCAGAATTTCTGAAAAATATGGAAAACATTTAGCATAGTTAATTATCAATCTGAGTAATAGCACATCAATTTCAATAGTATGATATTTTCTTTTTTTACCCTTTTAATGGGAATCCTTAGGTGAATTAGGAAAAATTTTAAACTACCAGAGACTAAATCTACTCCCTGGATACATCTTAAATCACTGGTTGCTCAAAGACAGATTTTCTTTTCAATATTCTAGATCATAGTTCAGAAGGTATAGTCATAAGTACAGTTTTAAAGCTGCTGAGTTAATTACCTTTGTTACAGATAAGTGATTTCCTTAGTTCACTTTTATATCTGTCTTCAGCTTCCACAATGACCTTGTGACGATCACATTGGTATGGGCAAGAGTGCAAGAGCTTGCTAAAATTTCGGCTATTCAGAGATTTTCCTACTGCTATGCAACCTAAAAGAAAACAAATTAAAGTGCACAGATGTTACAAAATATCTAATAACAAATCTATGAAAGCAAATATCTTTATGATGGTAACTGAAGTGAAATCAGGAACTTAATTATAAATACATCAAGAACCTCAAAATCATGAGTGAGTAAAGACAACAAATACAGGGCCAGCCGAGTGGCGTGTTAGTTAAGAGCTGGCTTGGGACACCAGAGGGCCCTGGTTCGGATCCCACATGAGGGCCAGTGACACTGCCCTCTACAGCTAAGATGCTGAACAACAGCTCAACCTGGAGCTGAACTGCCGTGAGTCGCCTGCAACGGTGTAGGCTGCAGCCCCTGCTGCAGTGGGTTGCCATGGGCTACCGTGTGTAGCCAGCAGCCAGCGTGAGCGGCTAGTAGCCACTGTTAGAGGCCCTCCAGAAGCTGGCGACTGATCTGCCTCGCCCGAGAAGAGCACAATGATGGTGCCAACTTGGGCCAGTGAAGCAACATCTTGCACAATTAGACAGAAGAACAAAAGGACAGCAACTTGTCTATTCCCCTTCCCCCCAATTCCCCAGCGCTGTTCCCATCCCCCAGTTCCGCAATAAAAATCTTAAAAAAAAAAAAGACAACAAATACAATACAGTAAAATACATGTTGCAAAAGAAGTATGAGCAGAGTTATGGTGATATAGAAAAGGAGCATCTACTTCGGTCTTGTCTGAGCAGGAGTCACTGTTAAAGGAAGATATCCAAAAGAAGTGACACTTATGCCCAGCTGTGCTTTTAAATGTCTTACTATGGAAAATTTCAAACACAGGCAAGTGAAGATAAAAGTATAAAGAACTTCCACATGTCCATCATCCAACTTTAATAATTATTAACTCACGATCAGTCATATTTTATCTACACCCCACGTATTCTGCTCTGCCCACATGTACACACTAGATTATGAAGCCTGGAATTTGCATTGAAGTATTATTTCATCTGTAAATACTTCGTATGCATCACCAACAGATAAGGACTCTTTTTTAACACACAAAACTGCTCACATGGAAGAAAAGTATGCTTAATATGATCTAATATTCAGTCAGTGTTCAAATTTCTCCATCATTTCAAAACTTTCTTTTTAGTTGGTTTCTTTGAATCATGATCCAATGTCCACCATTACATTCAGTTGATATATCTCTTGAGTTTCTTTTAATCTATCAAGTATCCTCTCCTCCTTATCATTTACTGGGTCATTTTGGGGTTTCCCAAAAGCTGGGTTTTTCTGATTACATCTTAGTTGCATCCTTTAAAATGTTCCTGTGTGCCCAATAAACTAGTAGTTAGATCTATGATTGATGAGATTCAGATTCAATTGTTTTTAGAATTCCTCACAGATATTGTGTACTTCTTACTACATCACATTAAGAGGCACATAAAATTTATCTCTTTTTTTTTAAAGATTTTGTTGGGGAATTGGGGGAGGGGGCCAGCCAAGTTGTTGTTCTTCAATCTCCACTGTGGAAGGCACCATTTGCCATCTGGCTTCCTGGCGGCAGCTCGTGGCCTCTCAGCTCAAGGTGTTGTGTTCAATCTTAGTTGTGGGTGGGCGTAGCCACCATTCCATGTGGGAGTTGAACCAGCAGCCTTGTTGTTAAGAGCGCATGCCCTATCCACTGAGCCATCCAGGCAGCAGCTCAGCACAAGGTGCCAAGTTCAGTCTTAGTTGCGGGTGGACATAGCCACCATCCCATGCGGGAGTCGAACCAGCAGCCTTGTTGTTAAGAGCGCACGCCCTATCCACTGAGCCATCCGGGTGGCGGCTCAGTTCAAGGTGCGGAGTTAAGTCTCAGTTGCGGGTGGGCATAGCCTACTATCAAACAGGCAATCTTGTTGTTACACCAGCTGAGCCATCCTGCCACTTGTTGGCAGCTCAGTGGCAGCTCAGCTCCGGCACAGCGTCACTGGCCCATATGGGAATCAAACCGGCGGCCCCGCTGCTCAGAGCCCACGCTCTTAAGCCAACTCTTTACCAACTGAGCCGCTTGGCCAACTCCCCTTTCTTTTTTTTTTAATGTTAATATTGATCAGTAGGTTTAGGTAATGTTAGCCACATCCATCAATTATAAAGCTCTCCATCTGCCTGTCAGATGGTATTAGCCACCCATTCCTAAAGAACTAGGAGAATTTAGCCAGGTAGAAAGTTGGCTGGGATGAGGACATGTCTTGTACAGTGAACCCTTCCTTGTGCAAAAGCACAAAAGAGTGAAAAAGCATAATGTGTTTAGAGAATCAGGTACTTTGGTGTGGCTGTAGTATAAGGTATGAGAGAAGTGTGGGCAAGAAGTTGAGGCTGGTGAGGGTTGAAGGGGCAAGATTAGGAAGGGTCTCTGAAAGCCATGTCTACGATTTTTAACTCTCTTAAAGTCAATGGGGAGGAACTAAAAGATATTTATTAAGCAGGGAAATGTAATTTCATTTCTCTCATAGAAAGCTCAGCTGAAGATAAGAGGGTCATCAGTTGAGAGGTTACTTCAACAATCCAGAAAGCAAATGAGGGGATTCTGAAACAGCATTTGAGGGAGAATGCAGAGATTTCTGAGGTAAAATTGGTGAATAATGAGCTATTGGGGTCTAGGAGAAGTTTAGGATAATTCTCGACTAATTTGGTAGTTCACTGAATGACAAAGTTTGGAATAAACATGGCACATTTCTGACAGACTTAAAGAGAATAAATGTACAGTAAAATTTAATAAGGAGGACAAAATTCCACAAAATTCTGAGAGCCAGGTAGAGTTTGATTCAGTGAGTTATAGAGAAGCACTGAGGTTCTTTAGCATTGTGACATGATTTTTTTAAAAAGCACATATTAGGAAGAGAAGTTACCAATATATATATATTATAGTTGGGGGTTGGTGACTGGAGACTGAGGACTGCTAGAAAGTTCCTGAAGTAATGTAGGCATGAAGCAAAAAAGGAAAGAAAAAAAGAACCAGATATGAAAGACTAAAAATAAGGATGTAGGGAGAAATATTTATAGATGATTCAAGGTTTTAAATCTGGGAGGCCAGAAGAATAGTGGCAACTGATAGAAATGGAGTGGCTGGAAGAAGGGTAACTTAAGAGGGAGAAAGATGCTGTATTTTGAATACATTACGCTTGAAATAAAAACAAGATACTGAAGTATGTCCTAGGTACAGCTGGAAATAGAAGAATGGCGTTATAACCCAAAGTAGAAGCCAAGTGTAGAAATACAGATTTGAAAATCATCAGTAAAATGACAGTTGATGCCACAAAAGTAAATTTGCAACATAGTTGAGTGAGTGCTGTAGACTACAGCACTTGGGGTTGAATACCTGTAGAAATCTGGCAGGAAGAGAAAGATAAAGCAATAAAGGTGATAAAATAGAGTGGTTTTTAGACTGTACATGTCTTGAGGTAACGAATGAGTTCTATTCATCTATGATTCCAGTGCCTGCCATAGAATAAGCACTCCATAAGTGTCTGTGAAATGAATGAATCATCACTGAGGAAAGAAAGGAACTAAGAAAGAACCATCACAAAAAAACTAAGGGATAAAAGGGAGTTAACAGTTATAGGGCATCCACTCTGCTAACTGGAATACTTTTGATCAGAGGTTCCCAAGCTTTCTCACTTCATGGCACCCTTAAGATCTTGGTGACTTTTTACAGTGTCCCTAGGCCAAAAGAAACTCGAATCATTCTATTAGGTCCAAAACAACATAATAAGTACTTATGTTTTAACAATTTAGCAGCCATTTGAAAAAGTAAGACACCTAATTGAAGCAAAACATATGTGTATTTCATTCTTATTAATTTCAATTACATCCTAATGGGATGTGTGCACCTATTGGGTAAAGCACAACTTCTCAAATACTGGAATCAGAATGGGCACTGCCACCTTTATTTCCTATTTTACATTGATTTTCATGTGGTGTTTGATTTTTATCACAACAACCACTGATAATCCAGCTCCACAAAGACATGATATCATCAAAAGGAATGTAATGTTGAAACTATAAACTATTTTGAGTTGGTAGTTCATGCAATATCCAAAAGATGTAGACTATTTTGTGTTTCATTTATAAAATTTAAAATACTGTGTAGTGCCCTTGTGAATTTACTGCAGAGCCCCAGGGAGCCTGGGTGGACAGTTTGGGAACAGTGGCTTTAAACTACTGACAGGAGAGGATTTTAAGGAATGGTAGTGAACAGTGCAGGGATACTATAGGATAAGAATGTTTTTCAAAAGTCATTGGTTTGTGGGGGAGGGCGGGAGATGAGGCTTCAGGCTGCAGGTAATCTGTTAACATTAATGTTTAGTAAAAGGGCAATAAAAGAAGCCAGACTGCAGGGAGTTAGAAAGGGAATGAATACCCTGAAAGAGAAGGGAGCAAGAGCAGGAATCTGGTAATAAACGATGGGAGAAGAATAGGTGAACACTTGAAGCAATAGCAAATCACACAAAGTGTTTGGATTGTCTTTAAGATGGGGAGAAATTAACATAGTGTAAGGTAGTACAAAAGGAGTTAATGGATAAAAGAAGAATGAAGAGAAAGACTACACAAGTATTAAAATGGGAAGGAATAAAAAGAGATGGGTTTCAGACTATAGCTAGCTATCAGTTTTAGAATAATAAAATTAAATTCTACATCCAAGATTGAAAAATAGTGATAGTTTGAGCCTAATGTGGAATCATCTCAATTTTCTCCATAGAGCAGAGTGTGCAAATAAGAGTAAAGAGAAAATACCAGGGTATAAAGGAAAAGGGATGGAATAAACACCGTGGAACATTTACAAGAGCCCTGCAAAAAAAGTAAATAATGGGACATAGAACACTAGAAACATTTATATATTTACTATCAACATAAATTAGATATTATTTAATACTTAATGACTATAATGTGTAGAGCATAATCCTAAATACATATCTATTTATTGGCTCTCTGAAAATACTTTTAAAATGTTTACCTTAAGCAGTAAAATGAAACTTATAGATGGTACCACTTGTGACAAAAAGAGAATAATAAAATAATAAAAAAGTATTAGCTATGTTGATTCATATAAACTGGAGCACAGGATGATACAGAAAGAAGGCATTATTTTGAATGTTTTATGATACTCCATATTGTTATTTCTCCAAAGGAAATTTAGTTTAAATCACACAGGTAGAACTACAACAAATTCTAGTTAACTAATATCATACAAAACTTTAATGATGAAACTGTAATTAAAAATTTACCTGAACATCTATACTTGAACATTTTGGAACAATTGTCAGCTGATAGAAAATTGATGACTTCTTCATTTATTATATCTGAACATAATGTAAATGGATCTGAAAAAAATTGCAAAATCCAAGTTTTTTTGAATAATGAAAAGGACCTGATATTTACAAGATTTATTAATTATCAAGATTTTCATAAACTTTTGCCCAATACTACACATCCAGTCATCTTGATAAACAAAAAAGTTCTGGATATCAATAAAAGGCAACTGAGGCATTTATACCTCAAAGGGAGAGTCAAAGGCATGGCTTATATGTTAGAGGGCAGGTATACCAATGTACATTTTTAGCTATATTAGTCACCTAAATACCTGTTTTCTTGCAAAATCAAACAAGAAACATTTTTAATCATACCTGTTACTGGTAATTGCTGCCTTCTACTTTTGACAGTGGGATTTGGATGTTTAAAAACACGGTCACTAAAAGAAAATAGAAACCGGATTACTAAAAGTAAACATACTGTTTCGTGTGTTTACAAATGTTTCTGTAAGCAATGGTATGATTATGGCATTTGGCAGGCAGAAAGAGCCAGAGCCAGGATCTACCAAAATCTACCAATTTCTGCCAAAGTAGGGTCTGCTATAGTTATAACCTTGTTTCTAAAAGTGGAGTTATACCAGACTCCAGAGGGCAGTAATATTGATGCCAACAGAAACATAGAAGAAAAAGCTATCAAAAAGAAATATAGAAAGAAATGAGGGCAAAAAGGGGAAAAGAACAAAATCAGTGTGCCAGAGGGCAAAAGACTATGAGAGTATATCTCACTGCTTCTTAATTCCGTATCTCTGAGAAATCAATTAAAATTAACATCAACAATAGTTCTGAAAAGTAAAAAGGGGGTGGTAATGATGTAATCCATCTTTCTAATACTATTTCCCAGAAAATAGTAGCATCCTCTTAAAGTTTCCCTCCTGGCACAGTAGCCATCAGAAGAGCAAAACACAGAGTTTAAGAAGAAAAGCTATAATCTCAGGTCCAGCCCCACAGGCTAACAGCAAAGTAGAAAGGACACCGAGGTGAGGTGCAGGAAACAAATGAAAAGGCAAACCTAAACCAGATTTTTGTCACACCTTACTCTTTTACCAAATTAAACTTACAAACTAGCTTTTGCTACATTGTTGATGGATTATCAATGCATACCTTCAGGTATAGCGGTTCAGTTTCAGTTTTCTGAGTATCCTTTCTAAAACTCAAATCTGACCATGCCACTCAATTTAAAGTCATCAATGACTCCCTACACCCTGTGAGTTAAAACCAAAAATCCTGAGTATAACATGCAAGGCCCTAGATAAACTAGCCCATACTTCCCAGTCCAAACTCCTTTCCCAGCATTCCCTACTTTAGGCTCCTCCAGACCATATGTTATCATTTCTATATACCAGTGCTTAATAGTGTGGCACACAGTACTGCATAAAAAATAACTGCTGAATAAATAAAAATTAGAAACAATTATTAAACTATACCTTGATTGAGAAACAATTTTTTTTCCCCCAAAAGTTGTTTCTTCATGTAAGTTTTGATTGCAGCTTGCACTGGCTTTACATAAAGTCTCATTTTGCCCACTCTTCCTATAACAAGCATTTACTGGATTTGCACTCTTTAACAGGGTCTTCATTTGGTCATCATTTGCACATGCGTTAGACATGAATCCATGGGACTTATAACTCTGAAGATTTCTAGACTGGCTTTTATCATCTTCTGCTTTGGGACCTTCACCAATACTATCTGCATGGAGGTGTTTCAATGTATTTTGAATATTTATGTTCATAGATGAAACATTATCCTTATATTTTTCTCTTTGTATATTTTCCTATAATGTAAAAACGATAAGTAAATAAATTCAAGATAATCCATTTGCTTTATAATTCAATCTACACTCCCTTTAATGCAGAAAAGTTTATGATTGTCAATAGAATATACATGATAAAAGGAGTTTACATTAGAAAGAAAAGGGAGTTTATTCAAAAAATGATTTGGGGACAACTGGGTAGCCATCTAGAGAAAAACTGAATTCGATCCATATCTTACAATTTACACTAAAATAAAGTCAAAATTAAATAATGAAATATAAAAAATGAAATTATATATGTTCTAAAAGAAAACATGGCATTTTAATATTCTCAAAGGGAGGAAGACCTTTCCAACTATTACACAAAATCAATAAATTGTAAAAGGAAAAAACTAATATATTTTACCGCAGAAAATTTTTTTTACAGTTATGCTAGAGATCAAGAATAATACTATAAGGGTGGAAAAAGAGAAGCAAAACCAAATGATAATCAAAACACCTAGAAAGAATATACATAAAGTCATATCTTGGGCTACAGTATAATTTTTCTAATGCTTCCCAAATGCTACTATAATGAAATAAAGTGCTCCATCCCACTTATAATAAGAGAAATGAACATTAAAGCTACACTGAGATATCTTTCTTCATCTATGACATTGGCAAAGATCAAAAGGGTATAGAGAAACATTCTCTCATACATTACAAGTGGGAGAGTAAATTGGTAAAACCTCTATAGAGAAACAATTTGATATTATCTTTCATAATAAAAACTGCATATCTATAGATACTTTTACATGTACAAAATGTTAATGTTATTATCTGCAGCATTGTTGGTAATAAAATTGGAAATAACCTGAATGTTCATCAGAAAGGGAGCTAGCATATCCATCAATGGGCTACTCTGAAATTGTAAAAAAAAAAAAAAAAAAATAGGACTTCCATGTAAAAATAATGAATTTAACACCCATATTTATTTTTGATCCTTCCAAAAAACCAATTAGAACAACAATTCTTAAAAAAGGCACAAACCCACAAGGACAGGAGAACTGGAAGAAGATATAAAGGTAACAAAACTTTGGAAATTGGAAAGCAGGTAGGTGAATGAGAACATACTTAGCAGACTTTATAAACCTGAATCCAAAGCTAACAATGGGAAAAGAAACTACCTAAGATACGCTACCAAACTCTCAAAAGGCTTAGGAATTGGAGGTACCAGGAACTCTAGAAGGTGGGGTTGAAAACAGGAAGATTAGACGCAAGTTTGTTTAACAAATAATTGGATTACTAGATCCCAAGCCTCCACATACACACACTTAGCAGGCAGTTGACAGACACCAGGAGGTCCCCTCCCTCCCCAAGGCTGGATATTTAATCTCTGGAGGGGATAAAAAACAGAGTCTCCACATTTGGAGGGCTCCAAGAAAAGCTGAAGGCAGAATATTATTCAAGAAACAGACTAAGAAAATATTTACATACTGAATACTAAGACCCCAAAGCTCTCTTCCCCCATTTTGATTCCAGAACCCTGGTTTACCACCTCTACGCAGATTAGACATTGGAAGGTCTTCAAAAACAATGACCCACTTAATAAACCCTACAAGAATCTGCAGCCAAAAAATTTCCAAGAAAACTTTTAGCATCTGACTTTTAAATATAAGTAGCAACCAAAGACCACCAAAAAGCTGAATAAAGACAGAGACCAAAAAAAAACCAAACAAACAAACAAAAACCTCAGAGCAGAAAGAAGTAGGAAGGGAAAACAAAATGATAAAAATGAAAGAGATATGAAGTGAAATAAGAAAAATATTTAATATAAGAATGCCAATAAAGTTTTAAGGCCATGAAATAAGTATAATTTAAAGGGAATAAAAAAAAAAGAGGCTTTGGTAACTAAAAATATTATAGAAGTAAAAAATTTAATAGATTAGTTTTAAAAGTAAATTTGAGAACATTTCCCAAAATGTAGAATAAAAAAAGACAAAGAGGAAAATAAGAGAAAAATTATGAGGAGGACCAGCTCAAGAAGTCCAACAAATAAGCAATAGGAGTTTCAATAAAGGAGTAAAGAGAAAACAGGGAAGTAAGCATCACAGCATAATGCAAGAAAGTTTCCTAGAACTGAAGGACACCAGTTACCAAATTGAAAGAGCCCACTAAGTGTTCAACACAATGAATGAAAAGAGACTGACATCAAAATACCTCACTGTGAAATTTCAAAACATTGGGGATAAAGACTATGTAAGCTTCCAAAAGGACAAAACAGTTACACTAAAAGTTCAGAATGGCTTTGGGCCTCAAGAGTAACCCTGGAAGCTACAAAACTATGGAACAGCATGTTCTGAGGGAAGGTGATTTCCAATCTAGAATGCTTTGTCAGCCAAACTATTAATTCTGAAGGCAAAACAAAAATATTTTCAGATTTATAAAGACTCAAAAAATTTACATCCTATGAACACTTTTCTCAGAAAGCTACAGAAGAATGTAGCTTTCTCTATCAAAATGAGAGACTAAACCAAAAAAAGAAAAGGATCACATGGGATAAAGGAAACGAGCAATCAGACCAGGAAGGATACAAAGAGACTCTATAGAATGATGGTAAAGGTGTATCCCAGAATAACAGTTGTGTACCTGGCGTAAAGGGTATACCAGTTATTAATTTATTGGTCCTCAACTCCAAGTCAATCTTTCTTTGCCCTGCATTGTAAAACTGAAACTAAACTCTACAGACCACTAATTCATGGCTAGCTTGATGTTAGGCTCTGCCATTGGAAAGTGCTAGAGGGACAATACAATGATAGAAAAGAAAAAAGGGGCTTTTTCTTCTTTTGGTGTTCTTTTGGCAAGTGGAGGCAGACTGGCACTATAAAAGAGGTTCATAATTTCTTTAAAGTATAATTGCCCAGTGATTCCATTCCTAGGTATTTACCCAAGATAAATGAAAATGTACACTTCACACAAAAAAGCAAACACCAATGTTCATAGCTTGCCAAGATCTGGGAGCAATTCAAATGTCATCAACTGACGAATAAATAAGTTGTGGTATGTTCATACTATGAAATGTTACTCACCAATAAAAAGGAACAAAACATTAACAAAACAACATTGGTGAAAATCAAAAACATTACATATTATGTGAAATAAGTCAACCATAAAAACATTATGTAATATACACATATGATTCCATTTATGTGAAATTATAGAAAAGGAAAACTAGTGACAGAGAGCAGATCAATGATTGCCTGGGCCTGAGTGGGCAAATGGGACTGTCTGCAAAGGGACACAGGAAACATTTTAGGGTGAGTGAAATAGTCTATATTCTGACTGCCATAATAGTTACAACACTGTATAAAACTGTCAAACTATATTTAAAATGTGTGATTATCACTGTATGTAAATAATATCTTAATAAAAATAGTTCAGAAAAAAATAATTGTTTAAAGCGAAAATAATAACATTACTGGGCAGTTTATAAAAATATAGCAGTAAAATGTATGGCAACAATAGTGAAAAAGAACAAAGGGAAATGTAAGCATATTACTGTAAGGGTCTTACAATTATATGAGTGGAATATATTATTTGAATATAGACCATATTATAAACCCTAAAGCAATCACTAAAAAAGAAAACCCAAGAATGTTTAGCCAATAATCCAAGATGAGATATAACAGAATATTTTAAAATAATATAAAAGAAGGCAGAAGAGTAGAAAACAGGAACAAAGAACAAATGGGAAAAATAGGAAACAAACAGCAATATAATAGACTTAAACTCAAACATATCAATAATTACATGAAATGTAAATGAAGTGATCACATAAATTAAAAGGAAGGCATTGTCAGACAGGATAAAAAAGACCAAACTATATGCTCTCTATAAGAAATCGATGCTAACTATAAAGACATAAGTTACAAGTAAAAGAATATGTTCAACTGATAAATGGATGAACAAAATGTGGTATATCCATATAATAGAGAATTATTTGGCCATAAAAAGAAATTAAGTACTGATACATGCTAAAACATGAATGAGACTTGAAAACATTATACTAAGAAAAATAAGCCAGTCACAAAAGACCACATATTACATGATAACAGTCACATGAAAAGTTCAAAATAGGCAAATCTATAGCTATAGAAAGTAGACTAGTGGTTGCTTGTGGCTTGGGATGAAGGATGCAGGGAAATAGCTATATATTTAGAATATTTGAAAATATTGTAAATTTGACTGTAGAAATGACTGCACATATCTGTGAATATACTAAACCCTACTGAATTGTATACTTTAAATGAGTGAATTGTATGGCATGTGAATTACATGTCAATAAAGCTATTTTTAAAAAAGGAATGAAGTACTTATACATATTACAACATGGCTAAACCCTGAAAACATTATGTTAAATGAAAGAAGCCAGTCACAAAAGACTATATATGATACGACTCAATTTATATAAAAAGACCAGAATAGGCAAATATATAGATAGAAAATAGATAAGCAGTTGCCTAGCCTGGCGGGGAGAGAATGGAAGGAAGGATAGGGAGGGTGACTGCTAAAGGGTATAGGATTTCTTTCTGAGGTGATGAAATGTTGTAAAATTGATTGCACAATGCTGTGAGTATACTAAAAACCAATGAAATGTGTACTTTAAATGGATCAATTGTATGGAGTGTGATTTATTATCTCAATAAGCTGTTACAAAATGTGTGTGTGTGTGTGTGTGTGTGTGTGTGTGTGTAGCAAGATTTGTTTACACAGATGAGAAACTAAATATAATATAAATGTCCATCAATAAAGACTAGTCAAATCAATTATGGTAATCTATGATATTGACTACTACTCAATCATTTAAAAGAATGAAAGTACTACACTATACTAAGTTGAACACTATGTTATTTTTAAAAATGTATACACATACAAAGACACAAAGCATATAGAAAAATGTGAAAATATGTGTATGTGTATATATATACACACATATATGCATACACAGAGAGAAAGAAACATTATTTCTCCTTCCTTTCTTTGTCTTGAACCCTTATTATATAAATGTTAGCTCTCTTTTGGCTCTCTCTTCCATGTCTCATTTTTTTTCAGTTTTCATTTCCACTTTTAAAACATCTTGTTTTCTATGTTCAAGGACAATTTCTCAAGTATTACTATTGAATTTTGAATTTAAAACCATTAAAATTTTTAAAAATAAGTTGGCAAGAAAAATTTTTACTGTTCAACCTCTATTTCTAAAGAATATTTGAAAAAAGTTGTATATTCTTTGAAACAAAGAAGCCAACCTCATTTCCTTCTGCTTCAAACTGTTCTATTCTGTGAAGAATTTCCTTTGCTTTCTTCCAGTACTCTTCAATAGTCTTCTCTTTCATACTTATGTCCTTCAGTTGTTCTGCTTCATTTTCATCAAAAGAATATTCTCTTAGAGATAAATTCTCAGCTTTTAATATGGGAGAAAAATAGTGAGTTTATCCATTACTAGAAATGTTATTTTAACTTTATAAATAAGGAAGGCCTCATACCCCACACTCCCTTCTCTAAATTTTGCCCATCTAGACTATCTCAACTGCCCAATTGGTACTGAAAATAAGTGGAAAGCAAGTGCTTAGCAGATGCTCAGGACCCAGAGTCATAAAATAGACTTTATTCTTCAGAGTTACAGGAAAAAAAATAGCATGAAAATATGTTATGCCAGGCACATAAACACCCTCAGGTTTAGGGATACTGGTTTTAAAGTAGTTTTAAAAAAAAAACAACAATTTTCATCAAGTAGTTCTTTCCTATAATCTTTTAAATTCTCTTTTCACATGTGGTAGCAGCAATTTTTCTTACACAAAATCCTTTTCATAGCTACTGCCCTCTGTGCTCCAGCTACAATGGCTATCAATTCCTTCAATACACCAGGCTCCCTCCTATCACACGGCCTTTGTGCCTCACTGTTGCTTATGCCTGAGACACTGGCCCATAACAAATTCCCTTCTTTTCACCTAATTAACTCTATACACCCAGATCTCAGCTCAAGAACCATTTCCTTCCAAAGCCTTTTCTGCTCCAAGTCTAGGTCACAGTCCTTTGTTACAGGCTCTCTAAGATCTGTGCTCCATCCATTCTAAACCCTTATGTTAATTTATAATAAAACATTAATTTTTGAGACTATTAAATTACTATCTATTTCTCCAATTAAACTAAGCTCATATCTATGAGTGCACAGACTGTTTCTTTTTTTTTTTTTTTAAAGAATAAAATGTATGTATTATTCATTCTGCTGAAAAATTCCGACCACTAAGAATCATGTCTTTTGGATTAATCCTATTAAGAACATTAATTTGCATACAACACATAGTTTCCTAAACACAATAGATGAATTATTTTACATATACATTTTTTTTCACAGACTGTTTCTTATCACTACATCCCTAGTGCCTAGCAAATAATAGGCGCTCAACATTTTTTAAATAATGTACTTCATAGTGACTTAATCATAAGTCTTCTATAGCTCTCAAATTTAAGTCCTACAACTAAAATTGTCCACATTGCTTAAAATTAGTGCATTATCTATACCGTTGCTCTCTTCCATATAGATTTTTTTATATGCTGAAATACTCTAGTTGTAGTGTTCAAATTACAGACTCTGTTTTTCAAATGTAAGAAGAACCTGGGAGCTAAAGAGGCTTTACTCAGCAAAGCAAATATAAATTACCCTTCATAAACTTTGGTTGGTTTTTTTTTTTAAGTAACAGTAAACTTACTAATTTTTTTGCAGTTGTAAAGCACAAAAGTGGCAGCTTTGTTTAGTTCCTCATTCTGATGTTCAGTTAAGGCTTGTATCAGGAGTGGAAGCCCATTGTTTTTAAAAAGGTCATACAGATTTTCCTCTGGAAAACACATCAAAAAATTAAAGTAGAACATAGTTATTTTATCATAAACTATTTGCATGAGGTCATAATTCTTCCTGGTGATAATTATGAACATAGTTCAAATTTAAAATTAGGGAAAAACATAAATATTTCAAAAGCATTTTGTCAATTTAGAAAATAATTATCTCACATGTACCTAAGTCTCATAAGTGATGATCTCTGAAATAAAGCCATACTAGTATCATACCTCATAAGTATAAACAAAGGCCCTCACTTGGTTTTAAAAAAAGGTATAATTGGGGCCGGCCGAGTGGCGCAATGGTTAAGAACTGGCTTTGGATGCCAAGGGGCCCCGGTTCGGATCCCACATATGAGGGCCAGTGACACTGCCTTCTACAGCTAAGATGAACAACAGCTCAACCTGGAGCTGGGCTGCCGTGAGTCCTGGAGCTGGGCTGCCATGAGTTGCCGGTGATGGCACAGGCTGCAGCCCCTGTGGCAGTGGGTTACCATGGGCTACCGTATGTAGCCAGCAGCCAGCGTGAGCGGCCAGCAGCCGCAGTGAGCGGCCATCCAGAAGCCGGCGACTGGAGCTGAGCTGCCATGAGTTGCCGGCGATGGCTAGGCTGCAGCCCCTGTGGCAGTGGGTTACCATGGGCTACTGTATGTAGCCAGCAGCCAGCGTGAGCGGCCAGCAGCCGCAGTGAGCGGCCCTCCAGAAGCCGGCGACTGATCTGCCTCTTCCAGGAAGAGCGCAATGATGGTACCAACTTGGGCCAGTGAAGCAACATCCTCCACAACTAGACTGCAGAACAAAACGACAGCAACTTGTCTGTTCCCCTTCCCCCAATTCCCCAGCACTGTTCCCTTCCCCCCAATACTCCAATAAAAATCTTTAAAAAAAAAGGTATAGTTGTCAATCAAACCTCAATAAAAAAATAAAAATTTTAAAAGGTATACTAAATCCTAAATTATACAGAAGACACAGAATAGAAAAATAAACTAATAAAGAAAATGAAAATGAGGGAAGGAAGAGAGAGTAGAAGAAACAAGAGAGAGCAAACAGAGGAGAGTGGACAAGTGGGAGGGGGAGAGAGGACTGAAAAAGAAGGGAGAGAGGAAAGTGAAGAGAATTGGAAAGAAAAAGAAGAGTGGACAGAGGGGGAATGGCAGGAGAGTGGAGCGAGGGAGGGGGAGAAAAACAGAGAGAGGGGAGAATGATAGGTAGAAAAAGATAGAACTTTTGAAGGTTTTAGCAAAGGAGAACAGGATTAGACTGTGTGCAGCAGTGTGAGGAGTGGATTGAAAAATGGAGATAGAAGGAACACTGGGAGAAATCTATTGCATATTGATGAAAGATGTTGAGGAGCTATGGGCCTAAATTAAGAGGGTAGCACTGGAATTGGGCAGAAAGGGATAAGGAGGGGTAAACGCTAGTAGAACCACAGGTCTTAGGGACTGACTAAATACAATGGATTAAGAAGGATGAGGAGCAAAATGACTTGTTTGGGACCTGAAACACTAGGAGAAAGGCAATATTTTTAAGCTTTTTATATGAGTAGGAGGGAAAAAACAAAAGTGTATTTCCACTCCGCTATTTTAATAAGCACACTAAATAAATCCAATATTTACCACACGCCTCTGTGCAATGACCAAGAGTAAGAATGATGCCCAATTTTTCTTCTGAATCCAGACTTTCATGAATCAGTAATGCCAGAAGTTTTGAAACAATATGGTACTTGGATAGTACTTCCCCAAAAGTAGCTATTAGTATAAAATAGGAAAAAAGAGAGTAAATACAAACTTAAAACTTATAATTATATATATATTATTTCTCATATCTTACATATACTATTTTTCAGATCTTATCTTTGGAGAATGACATATATATAATAACAACTAATATTTATATCTACTTTTTATATGTGTATATATGTGCGAATATAAATAAATGCATTGTAATAAGATGGTGGCTTATCTAGCCCTCATTAATCCCTCTTCTCATATTAAAGATATTTTACTAAAGCAAAATTTTTGAAGAATGGTTTCTTCTTAATTGTCCTGTATACTATTGGTAATATGAAGCAATAATGATACTAAAAGCCAAATATGCTTACTCTCACCTACTACATCTCTTCTTATCTAGACAGTCAAGACCTTCCTATGTCATCAATTCCTGCCTGTCAATGAAATACACTAACTGGCCATGGTTCTACCGATGTTAATGATGCAGTGAAGCATACCTACAGCTATGCTGAGATGTGACAAAATTCAAGAAGTCTGCCATTTTAAGCTATACTTCTCCTCATAGGGTTTTTAACAGAGTTCACCCAGAGTCTAACAATATTTAATCAACAATAAGGTTGTAAATTCCTCAAGGGACTGTATCTTAGTCATCTTTGTATCTCTAGAGCTCACATGGAGCCCAACACATAGCAGGCCCTCAATAACTGATTTTTTTTTAAATCATCTACTTATTTTTCAGTTATTTGTGAATGTTAAGAGTTGCTTATTACAAAGATTTATAGACTATCATTCCTCAGTGTTTGTACATGTGAGAAGCAGCCATGGGTTTAAGTCTGGTTCTATCACTCACTAGTTATGGCTGGGTAAATCAGACCTCACACTTATCAGAAAGAGGCATACCTTAATTCTTTACATAATTTTTTAAAAATCTATAAATAGGGTTTCCCATTCCTTGTCTCCAAAATGTCCCTTGATTGTCTCATCTCAACTCTAATTTAATGACACATTTTAAGTGAAACAAAAGTTTAAGAATGATAAAATCGATCATCTATTATTAGACTTGAAATTAGAAGACCTAGATTTTGAACCCTTAGAGAAGTTATCACCTCATGGGAAAATAAGGAATTAGACTAGATCATTTCTAAGATTTCCTCCCACTTGTGAAAAACTGTAAGTCCAATCTATGTTAGTGCTCGAGGTATCATTTAAAAATTCACCATGTTGAATTCAAACAAAATGCAACTGTAGAAAAATTACTAAGCATTTTCACTCACGATTATCAGCAATACACGCATCCACTGTCTTTATCACCACCACTGCAAGCTTAGCACTGGAAAGAGTCTTGCGTGAATCAGATTCCAGTTGCACAAGAACTTGAGACAGTACATCCAGTCCACCCACAGATACAAAGTATTTCTGAACATATGCTTAAGGAATAAAATAGCAGAACTCTTAATACTTCAAACAAGACAACTGCATGGTTTCATTCAATTAATTTACAGTAAATATAACATTACCTTGACTTGTTCAAACAGTCATCCCTCGGTATCCACAGGGTATTGGTTCTGAGACTTCCTCTCATCCTCCCCCATAGATACTAAATTCCGAGGATGCTCAAGTTTCTTACATAACATGGCATAGTATTTCCATATAACTCATGCACATCCTCCCATATACTTCAAATAATCTCTAGATTACTTATAATACCTAATACAACATAAATGCTTTGTAAATAGTTATTATACTGTATTGTTTAGGGAATAGAAAGGAATTAAAGCCTGTAAATATTCAGTACAGATGCAACCATCATAGACCTAGCTACATAGTACACGTCAGCAACAAAATTTTTGCTTTTTTAATATTTTGAGTCGGGGTTGGTTGAACCTGCAAAAGCAGAAACCACGGATACAGGGGCCAACTGTACTTACTAAAAATCCCAAAATTAAAGAATGAAAAAGCCAATCTTTACTGTGCATATGCATAACCATAACATAGATTACTTCCTTACGTAAGAAACTCACTTTTACATAGTACATGTATAGTGCAATATTTCTTTCTTGTGTGTTAAATAGCTTTTTTTTTTCCTTTAGCAAGAACTGGTGATTTTGCAAGAATAGCATTATTAAACTCAAATTCTTCAACAGAGCTATAAAGAATAGATTCAGTCATCTAGCTTGGAACTGCAATTAGCAAGCTGCCTATTTTCTGAATTCCAACATAAGTCATTCCTCAGGTTGCTTTAATCTACAAAAGGCAAAGTAATTTAAGTGTTCCAAAAGGACACCTGTTTTGGACCAGCCGAGTGGCGCGATGGTTGAGAACTGGCTTTGGACGCCAGGGGACCCCGGTTCGGAACCCACATATAAGGGCCGGTGACACTGCCCTCTACAACTAAGATGCTGAACTCCAGCTCAACCTGGAGCTGGGCTGCCATGAGTCGCCGGCGACGGCGTAGGCTGCAGCCCCTGTGGCAGTGGGTTGCCATGGGCTACCATATGTAGCCAGCAGCCGCAGTGGGCAGCTGTCCAGAAGCCGGGGACTGATCTGCTTCGCCCGGGAAGAGCGCAATGATGGTGCCAACTTGGGTCAGTGAAGCAACGTCCTCCACAACTGGACTGAAGAACGAAACGACAGCAACTTGTCTGTTCCCCTTCCCCCAATTCCCCAGCACTGTTCCCATTCCCCCAACTCCCCCAATAAAATAAAATAAAATAAAATAAAAAAAAGAACACCTGTTTCATCCATCTTATTTAAGCCTAATTCTTTTACTTTTTGGAGCATAAAACTGAAACATATTGAGAGTCATGACAACTATTCCAAGCAAAGATTCAACAACAGATACATTTTTTTTTAGAAGTCTGAATTCTTTTGTTGTCCTGTTGAAAATTATTCTGAAGGGAAAGTATCCCATGAGTTCTGTGCATTCAATAGTCTCTACAGTCCCTATCCCAGCAATGGTCTTATTGCAAATCGTTATATAAGCTAGTGATCATAATTCTGCTACAAACATTCTGCCCAGTCTACTCTAGTACCACAAATTGAGCCAAAATGATTTAAACTCAAAAATTACTTTTTGTATTGTTCCATAAAACAAAAATCTGAATTAAAAAAAAAATCAGAATTTTCTACCATCAGGAAAAGGAACTGTTAGGAAATGTCATTTAAGGATAACCAACCATTTTCAATATTAGGGAGACTCCAAAACAGGCTTCTTTACTACAAAGTATTTTCATTTAAAAAACTTGACAAAAGGAAATATTGTTAAATGCTTAGATAAAAATGCCACTGTTACTACAAAGATTTTTAGTTATAGCCTAAATAATGAAAATTCAAGCTTATAAACAGAAGAACATCCTAGTCTACACTATAAATATTTCAAATCTCCTCTAATTTACACTATATTTTATGCCAGTTTGCTGAGTAATTAGGTCCTATAACTATTACTCATCCACCTTTGCTTTTAGAGTAAGAGGAAACATCAAAGCATCATCAAAATAGATTCCCAATTTTGGAATTGTAGAGATGTTTCTTTGTATGTGAAACATGACTATTTTGATGACTAATGAGTATGAGCATCTTTTCAAGTGTTTTGTTTTTTTTAATATTCAAATCTTCGGTGAAGATCTATCCAAATCTTGCCTATTTTTTAATCATTGGGTTGTTTCTTGTCTTATTGATTTGTAAGAGTTCCTTATATAGTCTGGGTTCTTTATATATTCTTTATATAGTCTTTTTTTTTAGCTGAGCCATCCTGCCTCCTGTTGGCAGCTCAGCGGCAGCTCAGCTCGGGCCAAGAATTGAATGCTGTTGCTCAGAGCTTGCACTCTTGAGCAAGCTCTTAACCAGCTAAGTCACTTGGCCGGCCCCTGGGTACAGTTCTTTATCAGCACATTTCACATATATTTTCTCCCAATCTCTGGTTTGCTTTTTCAACTTAACAGATCTTTTGAAGAGCAAAAGATTTTCATTTCAGTGAAATCCAATTTATCACTTTTCTTTAGTGGCTCATGCTTTTTGTGTCCTAAGAAATTTTTGTCTACTCCCAAATTGCTCCTATTTATTATATGTTTTTGTCTAGAAGTTTAATAATTATAGTTCTTACATTTAGGTCGATAGATCATGTCAAGTTAATTCTTATACTGTGTAAGACAGGGTTGAGATTCATATTTTACATATAGATGTCTACTTTTTCCAGCACCATTTGTTGAAAAGACTGTCCTTTCCCTTGTGGAATTATTATGGCACCTTTGTAGAAAATCAACAACTATATACATATGGGCCTAGTTCTGGGCTCTTTAGTTTGTTCCATTGATCTGTCTATATACTTACAACAATGCCACACTTTCTTGCTTACTGTATAAGAAGTATTAAAACTAGGTAATATAAATCTTACAATTTTGTCCTTTTTTAAAAGTTTTGCCTATCCTAGTCCCTTTGCATTTCCATGTAAAGTTTAGAATCAGCTTATCAATTTCTACAGAAAAGCCTCCTGGGATTTTGATGGGGAGTGCCATGAATCTAGAGATGAATTTGAGAAGTGACATTCAAACGAATTAAGTCTTACAATCCATGAGTATGATATATCTCCCATTAATATAGGTTTTCTTTAGTTTATCCCAGCAATGTTTTATGGTTTTCAGCACACAGACATTGCACATACTTCATTAAATTTACCCCTATTTAATTTTTTGATATTGCCAATTGTTTGCTTCTAGTATACAGAAATACAATTGATTTCTGTATATGACCTATATCCTGCAACTCTGGAAAAACCACTTATCAGTTCTAGCAGTTTTTGTAGATTATTCGGACAATCACATCATCTATGAATAAATATGGTATTTTCTTCTTCCTTTTAGATCTCTATGCCTTTATTGTTTATTATTTGTTGCCTTACTGCACTGGCTTGGACACCCAGTAAAATGTTAAAGTAGTCAGAGTGGCCATTCTTTTTTCCAATTTTAAAGGAAAAGCATTAAGTCTTTCACCATTAAGCATGCTAGCTATAGTATTTTATAAAGGCCCTTTACCACACTGAGAAAGTTCTATTCTTAGTTTACCAAAAGATTTTGTCATGAATGTGTGTTGAATTACGTGGAAAGCTTTTCTACATCTTTTTAAATTATTTTATAGTTTTTCTTTTCTAATTTGTGAATATGGTGAATTTTCTAATATTAACCAATCTTGCACAACTAGGATAAATGCCACTTGGTCATAATATATTATTACCCTTTCTATATATTTAAGATTTGATGTGTTATTATTTTGTTAAGAATGTTTACATCTATGTTCCTAAAGGATACTGGCCTTTAGTTTTTGTGTAATGCCTTTTTCATGTTTTATATGGAAATAATGCTGGCCTTATAAAATGTTGGGAAGTGTTTCTTCCACTTCTATCTCCTGGAATAATTCATGCAAAATTTTTTTTTCCTTAAATATTTGGTAGAATTCACCAGTGAAACCATTAGGGCCTGAAATTTCCTCTGAATTAAGGTTTTAAACTAAAATTTTGATTTCTTTACAAGATATAGGAATGTTCAAGTTATATATTTCTTAATTTTTAGTAGTTCGTGTCTTTCAAAGAATGTGTCCAATTCATGTAAGTTGTCAAATTTAGTGGCATACAGTTGTTTCTACTATTCCTTTATTACCTTTTCCATATCTGTTAAGATCTATAGTGATATCACCTCTAATTCCTAATATTGGTAATTTGGGCCTTTCCTATTTCATGGCTAGTCTAGCTTAAGGATCCATATTATTGATCTTTTCAAAGAACTAACTTTGGGTTTCATTGATCTTTATTCTGTTGTTTTTCTATTTCATTGGTTTCTGGCCTTTATAATTTCTTTCATTATGCTTACTTTGAATTTAACTTGCTTTGTTTTCTAGTTTCTCAGGTGGAAACTAAAATAATTAATCTGAAACTTCTCTTCTTTCCTTATGCAAGCCTTAATGCTATACATATCTTCGTAAACATTGCTTTTGCAGCAACCCACAGTTTGTTTGCTTTTTTAAGAATTTTATTGGGGAATTGGGGAAGGGAAACAGTGTTGGGGAATTGGGGAAGGGGAACAGCTAAGTTGTTGTCCTTCAATTTTAGTTGCGGAGGATGCAGCTAGCTCAGCTCCCAAGTCCAGTCGCCAACCAGCCACCCATTGGCAGCTCAGCGGCAGCTCACTGGCCCATGTGGGAATCGAACTGGCAACCCTGTTGCTCAGCGCTCATGCTCTTAACCAACTGAGCCAGTCGGCCAACCCAACCCACAGTTTTCAATATTGTGTTTTTCAGTTGTGTCATTCTTTTAAAACATTTCTAATTTCCTTTATTATTTAGTCTTTGACTCAAAGGTTTGTGGGGGTTTTTTTTGCTTTGGTTTGATTTCCTTTTAGTACTGAGTTGTTTAATTTCCAGATATTTGGGATTTTTCTACATGTTTTATTTTTATTCATTTCTAATTTAATTCTATGTGGTCAGAGAATACATTCTGTGGGCTTTTTCTTTTGCTGTCTGGTTCTGTTTTGTGAATGTATCTGGGGAGATTCAAAACTATGCTGTGTTGATCAGCTTCCCAATATCTTCCTAACAGCATCTACTTTCAAGATTTTTCCTTATGCAATAGTCTAAGTGCATCCAAAATGATCCAACTTACTGGAATAAAATTAATCTATTAATTCAACAGGTTTTTATTATGCTTTGAAATAAGTTTCTTCAAGTATAACCTAGAAAATAATGAATACTTACTATTATTTGCAAGAGTCAGTCCAATAAATGAACAAATAGGGCGAATTATCTCAGGTTTTATGCAATTTACTAACCAGTCATTTGCATGTGGAAAAAGTGAAGAGCAAAGCATTTGATTTTCATCTGAAAGGAGACAAAGTCAATCATGTTTTAATACATTTGGAAAATGTCAATTTTTGTTTTAAAAAATTTTTATCTTTAACTATTTGAGATAATTACCATTTTGAGGATTGTTGACACAGACACACAAAGTGCTACACACTGAAGACCACAACTGATAACTCTGGAAAACATTTTTATCTGACAAATTCAACTCATATTTTGAAAGAACTATCCTATTAGAGTAAAAAGAAAAGGAAGTAAATTAATACAAATGCGTTAAGGTCATAAGTAATAAATAATTAATAACAAGAAATTTATATTTGCTTACCTGAACAAATGTGACAGAACTTTAATACAACCTGTTTCTCTCACAAGCGTTTGTCCAATCCCTTAAAAGAATAGCCATATATTACACGAATATGACGGTTGTTTAGAAATAATTTTGCAGGAATGGAAACCATTAAAGTCATACTTATAATAAATAACTTTTAATCACTTTAAAGTATAACACAGAATTACAGTAGATAAAAATCTGTAATCAAGATTATGGAAAATAGATGATGTCATTAGCTATAAATAACCAAATATTTGCAAAAAGGCCTTTTAAAAAGATTATGGAAAATATATTACTTATGCTTAGAATATGACCACTCAAATTTCCTCTAAAAGTTACAAAGCACTTAATTTTGCATGAGTCTGTGTTACAATGCCAAAATATGCTCCAAAATTTATAGAAAAATAGACATAAAATCTACAAGCATTTTAAATGCTTATAAAATTTCTAAGAATTTGAAGATTTAAATAAAGCAATGTTAAAAATAACCTTACCATGAGCAGTAGGTATACAGAACACGCTATACTATCTTTGCAACTTTTCTGTAAATCTAAAATTACTCCAAATAAAAATTAAAAAACAAATATCCCCCCAAAAACAAAACAAACTTTAGCCAAGAGCTATTGGGTTGTCAGAAAAGTCATGACATAGAAAAATACGTCATGACTTTTCCGACAACCCAATATATGAAATTTAAGGCCATTATTGACTGACACAGTAAACACTGTAACTAATGGCCAAGTCAGTGGAAAATTAACCTGCCTAATTCATTAAATGCCTCTCTTTTGCTTTTAAAGCTGTTCTTTTCAAGTGTTAATTAAATAATACAAATCATTTCACTATTTCTTAAAATTAATAAATACCAAATAATTAAATACATGTTATTAATCCTCTTTTCTTAAAGCTAGTTCTCAGAGTTAATAAGAAAAAATTCACATAAAGATTAGAATAAAAAAACTAATGATTGTTCCAAAATATTATTTTTAAAAATCTTTCTACAACATAAAAGAATGTACTTACTATTATTTGAAACTAGAACCAAAATAACATAAACAGACATCCTTTTCAAATTTGTGTTTGAATCATTAGATAAGAACAAAATTAAGTCTTCAAACAATTCTGAAGTGCACAAGGTCTGCTGACAGTAAACTGAAATATAAAAATAAAATTTTAATTTCTATGCATAACACAAATCAGATCTCATTCACTGACATTTATTGGTCATATAACAAAATTTCTGACAAATTAATATGTGTTTAGTCAACTAGCAGACCAAAGAGGCAATATCTTAATCAGAAGTACAGTGCTTGATCTAGGTCCTAAAAAATGTATTGCAATCCCTTAGGATTTCCAATAAAAACCTAACTAAACAAAAAATTAAAATATGACCAAAAAATTAAGAGGATAAGTAACAAAGCATAGCCAGATAAAAATTTAAGAAAATTCAGAAACCTGCTTTAGAAAAGAGGGACAAATGATACTTCTGCTATATTTTAAGACTTTTCTAGAAATAAAAATATCTTTCCAAAAAGCAAAAATGATACCTATGTACACTAGGGAGTTTTTTTGTGATAAGTATGCAATAAACAGAATCTTATAAAGTAATTTAAACACAGGGATATATCGCTTCTCGGCCTTTTGGCTAAGATCAAGTGTAAACACAGGGATATAATCAGTATTTTATCCAGTGTCTAGAATCAGCTATTAAACTCCCTCTCAAAGGCAAGGACAATGTCTTATGTATCTTCAATGCCCAGCACACAGCTTGATTCTTAACAAGTGATGAAGGAAGATTTAATGGACGAAAACATAAGAATATAAAGTTGTTTTAAACCTCATGTCAGGTATACTACAAAAAAAATGTTTTTGCCAACATGAATTTGTATACCCAGACTATATTTATCCACATGCAAGATGGTTTTAAGTTATCTACATCTTTTGATTCACATACTTGAATACATAGACAATGAACAGAATAAAAAAACTAGTGATAGACCACATATGAAAATTCATTAAGTGATGATGACATCATCTCAAATCAATATGAAAAAGATCTCCTTTTTAATAAGAATGTTAGAGGAGCTGGATTGCCATATAAAAAAGATAAAACTGGAGCCATTCATCACACCATACCTCAGGAAAATTAAAAAAGGATAAAAAATGTAAAAGTAAAATACAAAACCATACAAGTACCAAAAGAAAATGTGGGTGGATTCCCCTTTATCCTGGGACTATGAAAAACTTTCCTCTGGCTCAAAATACAGAAATAAAAAGGGGAAAGAAGGATGAATTTTATTTCCATCAAAATAAATAACTTAAGCATGGTAGTAAAGACAAAGTGAAAAAAAATGTTTCCAACTAAAGTAAGAAGAATTGTGAAGGTTTTTGAAATGGAAAGAAATGATTACTGAATCCTCTCTAGGATATCCTTCTAGATTATCTGTGCCCTTTTACTGTCTTTGGGCTATTTTACAACTCTGTAAATTGTAGAAAACTGATAATAATGCAAGTTATTCTTGTCCATAGAAATACAAAACATTTTTGACAGTGGAATGCAATTAATTATTGCCCTGCAGATACTGACCAGTCATGTGCCTATTTATAAATCTATTTCAGCACTCTTAAATGCCTATATTGTTTTTTGCCATAGCCTTTGAAACAGCTGTAACATTTTACCAGTTCTTTCATTAGTTAATAAGTTAAATATAATCTCTGGCATGCATTAATTTAAACAAGTAGAATACCTGCATAAAACTATACAGACAGGTAAAAATTAATTTAATTTTAAAATTAATTTTTAGAAGTTTGTTAAAGTGTAACACAATGCTTGAAGGATAATAAAGTTTTCATATTTTACCATTTTGTTCTGCAACAGTTCCTAATGTATATAAGGCTGCTTCTTTTACCATGCTATGTTCACTTGATTTTGCAAGATTTTGTACAAACATCAAACCACCAACTTCCTGAAAATAAACACTAGCATTACCTGTAGGGAGTACAGATAAAACAAAATAGAAATGATATTTATTATGATTATTCTTTTAAGGCTAAAATAAATCACATAAACATAGAAACATAACATGCAGAACAACTAAGTGGAAGAAAAAGAATTAGGCATATTTCATTTATCATAATATTAAAGAACTAGAATCACAGATAAAAGTTCACTATCATGTCTTACTGTTTTGTTGACAAATTGAATGAATAGTGACCAAAGCTTCCTTTTGTGATAAAGGGTTGTCCATTTGATACTTCAGACACTCCAATAATAAATTCAGGTCAGTCTTCATTTCTAAAGAACAAAAACTTCATTATTTTAAACCAAATGTTTCCTTTCAAAAAGTAACCATTAAAATTTCACTTTCTAAATACATATCTTTGTAATAATAAGCTTTTTAAATAAGTATGCATTACTTTTATAATCTAACAATGAAGACATATAAAAGAAATGTTCCTTAAATAAAAGAACTTGAAATGAACTTAAAATTATTTGATTTTCCCCTTTCATGAAATATAGAAATAGAAAATCCAGGTATTATTTTCTTTATAAATAAAGCTACACTGGTTTAAATATCTGACATTTAGAAATGAACTGAATGAAAATGAAAATATAACATCTTAGAATTTGTGGGATGCTACTGAAGCAGTATTTAGAAGGAAATTTATTAACACTAAATGCCTATATTATAAAATAAAAAAGGTCTCAAGTTAATGCCTTCTGCTTCTACCTTAAGAAACTAGGAAAAAAGTAAATTAAACCCAAAGTAGTTGGAAGGAAAGAAATTATAAAGATCAAAACTGTAATCAGGGCTGGCCGAGTGGCTCAGCTGGTTAAGAGCTCGCTTGGGAGCGCCAGCTCGGAACAGCAGGGCCGCGGTTCAGATCCCACATGAGAGCCAGTGATGCTGCCCTCTACAGCTAAGATGGTGAACAACAGCTCAACCTGGAGCTGGGCTGCTGTAAGTCGCCGGTGATGGCATAGGCTGCAGCGGGGCTGCAGTGGGCTGCCATGAGCTACGTGAGTGGCTGGCAGCCAGCATGAGCGGCCGGCAGCCGGTATGAGCTGCCGGGAGCTGCTGTGTGGGGCCGACCAATGACCGGCGACCAATTGCCTCACCCAGGAAGAGCACAATGCTCATACCAACATGGGCCAGTGAAGCGATGTCCTCCACAACTAGACTGAAGAACAAAAACAGCAATTTGTCTACCTGTCTGTTCCCCTTCCCCAATTCCCCAATGCTGTTCCCCTCCCCCCAATTCCCAATAAAATCTTTAAAAAAAAACCAACTGTAATCAATGAGATAAAAAACAGAAAAACAATAGAGCGGGTTCTTTGAGAAGATCAATAAAACTGATAAACCTCTACACAAAACTGATCAGGAATAAAGAAACAAAGACACAAATTATTCAACATCAGAATGAGAGAGATGGCATCACCATAGATTTTATAGATATTCAAAAGATAATAATAATTATGTACAACTTAATATCTATAGATTCAATGATTTAGGTGAAATTACTTGAAATTACCAAAACTCACCTAAGAAGAAACAGATAACCTAAATAGTCCTATATCTAGTGGGTTGTCAGAAAAGTCATGACACATTTTTGCAACGAAAAACACAGAAAAAAATACGTCATGATTTTTCTGACAACCCAATATTAATATGAAAGAAGTTGAAATCATAAACACCTTCTATAAAGAAAACTCCAGGGTCAGATGGCTTCATTTGTAAATTCTTCCAAATATTTAAGGAAGAAATACTATCAATTCTACACAAACTGTGGACATTTGACACTGATGCTTTCAAGAGGTATTTCTCACAAATCATTATCCTAATGTCAACAGGCTATTATCTAAAAGACCCTAACACTTCTCAATACCTAAACTATGTCACGAGCTATGCTTGCTTACAGAAATTGAAAAGGATTCCTGACTGCAAAACAAAGAGGGCCGAGCCCGAAAGCCAAGATGGTGATGGGACATTTTGTGCAAAAAGGACCATGCCCCCTGAGTTCAACTGAAGAATAACTACACATCCCTAAAAAAGAATTTAATCAGTCCAAGCCACAGCCTATAAATACAGAAGGCTCCTTCCCAGTTGGGGAGAAGGTGCAAGAGGGCTCCATTTCTTGATCAAAAAATAAAGTTTCTGCTGTTCTTTACCAAACTCATTCTTGTTCTATTGGCTTCAACAAAACTGGGCAGAAGGACCTTGGTTTGGGCCCTCAAACCAGAGGGTTGGTAACACTAATGCTGATTTCCAAAATACCACATTACGTATTTGACTCTCCATTCACCTTTTTGAAATGCTTTTCTCAGTCTTTTTTTGAGGGCCCTCTTCCTCAGCCAAACCCATATGTGATGGTGTGCATTAAGGGGAACACTATTCCCCATTCTTTTCTTTTAATATTTCCTCTCAGGTTAATCTCCTCCATACCCATGGATTTAATTTCCATCTTTCTGAAGTAAACTCTGAAATCTGTGCCTCCAGGCATACTTTGATGATAGTTCTCTCAGGTTCCCCTCTTCTTGTATATACCTCCATTGAATCAGCTATCATACAGTATTCGAATTATCAGCATGCCTTTTCCCATTAGAATGTCAGTTTCCTAAAGTCAGTGTGAGAGGCACAGAGTAGATGCACGATAAATATTTATGCAAATTACTGAATTATTCATTTCCTGAATCCTGTCAAATAATCTGCAGTATATCACACACATATAAAACTAATTCCAGATATATGATCCATGAATTTCCTACCTTGTATCTTCTTTGTGTCCTCACCTTCCATGCTTGTCTGTATTCTTTTTCCTTATATTTCATCTATAAAATAAAGGTTATTTTCTCAATTTAATGTTTGAGAATTCCAGAATTATAAACGCAAAGGAGTAGAGAAAGAATAGGTTTTCTGAAACCAGAAAAACAGGGATTAAATCTATATCTTATTAAATGTGTGATACAGGGTTCTCTGAGGCTCAGTTTCCTCATTTGTAAAATTGGAAATTCCTACTTCATAGAGTTGTTAACAAGGATTAAATTTGAAAAAATACAAAAATGCATTTGGCATTCTTATGTACTACAGGCATTCAACATATTTTACTAATTAAACACACAAATGATTAGGTTAACTGAATCTACCTGATCCTCTTATGGTCGTACTTATTTTCTTTCCTGTAACTTTTCATCCCATCCTTTCAAATTAGGCACCCTTCCATGAATTAGAAGTTTAAAACACACACAGTCTTTAGAACTGCATTTCTCTTCACAAGCTAAGCTTAATACTAAAAATTTTTCTAACAACCCATGGTTTTTTCGACATAGTATTCCACTATTAAGCTTAAATCTTTGTTTGTATATCATGTTAGAAGAATTTTTAAAATAACTGGCAACTCCGATGTGGCCTCTTACATGCTTTATTTTAAAATGCTAAACTGATTTTTTAGAAAAATGTATCAGAGTCTAATTAACATCTTAGAGCAATAAATCAGGACTCACAGAACTCTAAAATTTTTATGTCTCCAACACAACTTGGTTAAGAGGAGATACAGAATTATCCTTTCTATTTTTCATTCTCTCTCAAATTGAAAATGATTCCCAAGCAAAAAAGTTAAATAATAAATGTGAGAATCTTTTACAAAGTAATATACAAATATATACTAATTTTTCCATTGTTAACCTAAATAGTCCATTAAAAAAAGGAATGGTTAGGTACATTATAATACATCTACAGGATACTGCTTACTCGAAATGTTTAATAACAAGAAAAAACGCTTCTGTTACAATCAAAAAGAACAAGACAAAATTTTACCTACAGCATTATCCCAATAAGTAGAGGCAAACATAAAATAAAACTAGAGGGAAAACAGCAATATAACACCTGTCTTGAGCTGGTGGTTCTAAGGTGTTTTATTCCACTGTTTTTTATTTTTCACAATTTTTATAATAAAAGTTTCTTATGTTCCATAAGTCCTATTGTGGGCCAAATGCTGTTCTATAAATCTGATAAATATCTTCTTAGTCATTACAACTCTAGAAGGGAGCTATAAGGATGAAGATAGATGAGGACAGGGTAAACAATTTGTCCAATTCAAACAGCTAGTAAGTGCCAGGGCTGGAAAGAAAACCAAGAAAATCTGAGGTCAGGCCCTACACTCTTGCCCTCTAGTTTTATATTGTCTCCCATATGTAATTATGTATTACATTTCAGCAAATGAGTTAAAATTTGGAAAAAGACTAAATTAAAAAGACATTAAATAAATGAACTACTGTATCATTTGTGGAAATTTTGCTTTGTGAGGGAGTTTGACTATTTCCTTAATTTTAATTAATCTATTCTGCTTTTTAATTTTATTTTTAAAGAGGGATATAATTTTTAAAATCTAAATGTCTTGAAATTGAAACTGACAACATACACTACCTTCTTTCTATTTCTTTGTCTTTCTTATGGTTCCTTTGCACAGTATTAGTAAATTTTGCCAAGTACCAAGTATTTGCATTAATTCAAGTCATCTATTCACTAGCTAGTGCTTAAAAACATCCACAGCAAAGGACAAGTTACAACTTTCAAAGGACTGATAATTATAAAACTATATTTGAAATTATAAAATAGTCTATTCCCAAGAACAAAAACATCTGCCCAATAAAGCAGATTTTCAGTAATTTAGTGAATAGATGCAAATTGTAATGAATAAAATTTCAAAATTTACTGTATTCTCAGAAAAAAAAGGGGGGGGGACTTTTCCAGATAACAGGAAGAAAACTCTCTCACAGGTTTCACTCAATCTACTACCAATAATAGTACTAACTCAAATTCAGAAAAAGCAGCTCCATATTATTCTCTTACCTGGGCTAGAAAATGCTGACATGAAACGCCTTTTAAAATCTAAATATCACCCCAAAATATCAGAAAGATAAAGGACATCTTTCAGTGTGAGGCTGGCAGGGCTGAAAATCCCACCACTAACTGCCATCACTAAGTTATTGACATTGGGTACCTACCTGGAACGCAAACATAGCGGATAATTCCCTCTAAAGTAGAAGAGGCAAGGGAGAAAGGGCCAATACACAAGTACGTGTACCATAAATTTTCTGTTACAATAGCTTAAGTCGTTTGAGAAGTCACTGAGGTCCAGAAAACAGGCTGAAGGTACCAAGAGGCTGTTCACTCTACAGCATTAACATTCCCAGACTCAGCAGATTGAAGTCCTCACCTCATCCCAGTTTGCACAGGTTAACGGTACCGGACCTTTCTAGGAGGGAAGGCTAAGCCCACCCCATTTCCTGGATTTCAGGTCATGCACTCTGAGGCCTGGCTCACCTAAAGAGCTGGAGGAACTCCTTTTGAAGAGCTTTAAGGGACCGAGGTGCTGGTTAAAGGCCCCACCACGAGCGATTCACCAGCAGCGGGCGGGCCCGAAAGTCAGCCCAGTTAACCATGCTCGCTCCATCAGGTGCTGTGGAACACACAGTCTGCCCTGGATTTGGGGAACCACCTCACCTGTGGTTCCCACCCCTTCCCTACTTCAGAATCATCTGGGAAGGCGGAGCCGGCGGGTTCTGAAGTACAAGCAGGTCGAAAACTGCCAGGCTCTAGACACCTGACTAAATGGTCCGTGCCAGTTCTTTGTCCCCCAAGCCGAGGTCTGCGGCCTCCTCAGAAGGGCCCCTTCCCGCCAGCTCAGCCTATCCCCTCACACGGGCTGGTTAGAAAGGGAACGGTGGGGCGTTCCGCAACCTAGCGACTGTGAGGGCCAATGGGGCCTACAGACCACAACCGCCTTCTACAGGAGGCAACGGACGGGCTCCGGGGCCGGGCGGAGCTGGGGAGGACCCGAACCCCCACACACATAGAGCAGGGGCTGTGGCCTTTACCCTCCAGTCGCCGCGTGGTGCGCTCCCGCCCTTTCTGCCTCGCCGCAAACCTACCACCACGCTGCAGCCCGTTTCTCACCGCACGGGCCAGGGTCACTTCCGTGGGGCGGAACTTCCGGAAGCCCCGCCCCGCCCCCACGCGGAGTCTCTCGGGAGCAGGGCTTAGCAAGCGTGTAGAAGCGGCATTTTTAAGTGATGGAAAGTCACAACTTGAAGGGGGAGAGCCTCTCATCTCACCGCCTCGGCTTTTAGGGCTTCCTTTAATCACAGGGACGTTCGCCCAGTTAGTTGGGCGGACTCCGAATGCTGATGAGGCTGGCTCTAAGACCAAGGCCTCAAAAGTCAGGTAGGGCACATGTGCGCAGGCTTGATGGGGGAAGCCATCAGAACCTTGAGCCCGGCCCCACATTGCTCTCCCAACCTCACCTATGCGTTGCATCCTGTTGTTATTCTCGGATAAAACGAATACATCTGAAATATTTGCTTTTAAAATTCTATTAGTTTTAACAAATAGTTATGGTCCTAAAATGAACGTAGCTAAAATGTGCACACATATTAAATTCATTAATACTGTAAGAAAAAATACTTTAAGCTATTTCTAATGAAACATTAGATTTCTATAAGTAACTTTGAAATAGCAAGCCAAAAATAATGAACTCAATCAGAAATGGATAGCTTTTATTCTCTGGGAAAATGACTGCTTCCTTCACCCTCACCCACTCCCAAAGAAAAGACTACATTATTACAAATGAGAAAAATGTTTATTGAGCAAACAATTTAACAGTTATCCCTTAGCAGAATTTTCCAAATTAGAGCACAAACAGGCAATTACAGTTTCAATTATTAACACTACCTAGGGTGCTTGTTCTACAACTGAAAAGTTGCTGAAGTTTGTGACATGCCACTATAAATGTAAGTATTATTAAAAATTACAAATTGTTTGGTGATTATTTTGATAACCTCTTGAGCAGCAGCTCCTGCAAGGAAAATGAAAAGCAAATCTTTGAAAAAGGTAAATTAAGTTATATAAAAAAACTCAATTCTTTAAAGAAAACCTTTCCTTTTCCCAAAAGTAAAGGTGTTTAAAAACCATCCAAAACAGATGTCATATCAAATGTAAAATATCTGAGTCATATCAAATAAAAGATCACAATTTTTTATAAATATGCTATTATATTAAAGGAAATAAAAGTTTTGTTTTATACATTGACACTTTGGGATATTATGCCACAGTTTAAAAGAATAAAGTATCTTTAATTATGGTGGTTTAGATTATCAAAGATATATTAAGTAAAAAAAAGTCAAAACGGTAGTATTATTGATTACATTTTAAAGAATACATATAGGCAGAAAAGATTCTCAAAGGACACCCTTCTTTTGCATTGGAATTTTACTTTGTGCCTGCTTTACTTTTATAATAAAAATAAAGGTACATTTGTTCTAAATACATTTGTAATTTGGAATTTCTATTAAATACTGCCAGACTGCTGTAACCACGCAAAACAAAAACCAGAAAAAAAACACAAAAAATTACCAAGAAAAAAAATTCCTCATCTTTTATAAATAATCCGAAGCTTCATCTTTCACAAACATTCATTGATTTAATAAAATGTGAGACTCTACTATGTACCAGATACTTTTCTAGGTTCTAGGGATACAGTAGGGAACAAAAGACAAAAATCCTTGCCCTCACGCATCTTACTTTTAGTAGTGAGGCAGAGATCATTTACAAACAAGTAAAATTTAGAGTATGTCAAATGACTCTAAGTGATAAGGAGAAAAAGCAAGAAAGGAGGATATGCGTACACGAGGAGGGACTCAGTTTTAAATCAGGCAGTTGGAGATGGACTCACAGAGAAGATAACATTTAAACAAAGACCTGAAAGAAGTGAGGGAATAATAATGGCATTGTGCTACTTAATATATAACATCCTGCTTCATTGACCTCTCTGGTTAAAACAAGTAAGAAAACAAAACTTCATAACTGTACTATATAACAGGTGACAGTCTTCTCATCTTTGGAACTCACCCCCTAAGAATGCAGCAATGGTATGTGGCTCAGCAGCTCCGTATCGGCAACTACAGGAAAAGATGGGAGACATGAAGTTAGACTAGCTTATGACAGGTACAGGTATTGTCTCTTACATGTCCTAAAAAATACTCACAATTCGTGGACATAATCATCTTTCACCATTACAGACAGTCCATATTCCTGAAGGAAGCCAGTGAGGCAAGATTTCAACTTTCCTATATCTTCTTCAACTTGATAGTTAGATACCCCTAAAAATATATATGTAAATTAACTTTGATTAAAATAAATGTGATTCAAAACAAAATGAATGGCTACCTTTTATTTAATCAGTTTCAGCCGTTCTAGTCACAACAGTAATGTGAAACTGAAGAACAAAAATAACACAAAGAGACCAATATTTGCAACTATCACAAACCTGTAACAATCAAAAATTAAAATTCGAGTTTGATAAGTCTGCTTTGTTCACAGCTCCATACTAGTATCTTGAAGAGTATCTGGCACATAGTTGGTGCTCAATACTTTGATAGATTTGGATGAGTGAGAAAGTAATGTCCTATTTATACCCTTTATAAAAATGATGGTATTTATTATCCTTTTCTAGGATATTAAATGACACTGAGGACATAGAACTATGATAACAGAGGGCCGGCCGAGTGGCTCAGTTGGTTAAGAGCTCACTCAAGAGTGTGAGCTCTGAGCAACAGGGTCACCAGTTCAATTCTCGGCTCGAGCTGAGCTGCCGCTGAGCTGCCAACAGGTAGCAGGATGGCTCAGCTAAAAAACAAAAAACTATAATAACAGATAACATTTATTGAGCATTAACAGATGCTGGATACTGTTCTAAGCACCACATAAATTGATTTATTTAAACCTCACAACCACCCTATGATGACGGTACTATTATCCCCATTTTTCAGATGAGAAAGCTGAGGTACAGAGTAAGTTATTTGCCTGAGTTACTTGGCTTATAAATAGCAAAACTGGGATACAAGCCTAGGTAGTTCTTTTTTTTGTTGTTGTTTTTTTTTGTTTTTTTTTATTGGGGAATTGGGGGGATGGGAACAATGCTGGGGAATTGGGGGAAGGGGAACAGACAAGTTGCTATCGTTTTGTTCTTCAGTCTAGTTGTGGAGGACGTTGCTTCACTGGCCCAAGTTGGCACCATCATTGCGCTCTTCCCTGGCGAGGCAGATCAGTCGCCGGCTTCTGGACGGCCGCTCACTGCGGCTGCTGGCCGCTCACGCTGGCTGCTGGCCACACACGGTAGCCCATGGCAATCCACTGCCACAGGGACTGCAGCCCACGCCGTCGCCGGCGACTCACAGCAGCCCAGCTCCAGGTTGAGCTGTTGTTCAGCATCTTAGCTGTGGAGGGCAGTGTCACTGGCCCTCATATGTGGGACCCGAACCGGGGCCCTCTGGCATCCCAAGCGAGTTCTTAACCATCGCGCTACTCGGCCGGCCCCAAGCCTAGGTAGTTCTTAATGATTAAACTATAATGTCTCCAAAGGTAAGCTATCATTATTATTACTACTAGAAGGAAACTATAATTGCCATAATATTCAGGTATTATAAAAAACATCAATATTTTTTAACCACTCTGATTTAAAAACTACCATCAATACTCTTCCTCATAATAGTAATACCTACGCTTACTGAATACTTAACAAGGTGCTAGGCAGTGTGTTTATGTGATTTTCATACATCACATATCTAATCCTAACAGTCTAATAGAGTAGATAATATTATTGCCATTCCATAAATGAGAGAACTGAGACTTGGAGGGAAATAGTGACTCACCCAAGGTCAAGAGACAATAAGTGATAGAGCTTGGATCTGAACCTAGTTTCAAAACCTGTGCCCTATATGGTAGCTACTCTCCCAAGATGGCTCCCCAATGAACACCCTTTCATGCCCTCATGTAGTCCCCCTTCCATTCTTAATCTAAGCTGGCCTTGTGAAGCCAATAGAACACAATATAAGTGATGCTGTGTGACTTCTAAGACTAAGTCATAAAAAACATTGTACCTTCCACCTCAGTCTTTTGCAATGTTAACTCTGGGGAAGCCAGCTACCATGTTAAGAAGTCTATCCTAGACTGCAGTGCTAAAAGGAAGCCCCAGCTAGCCATGTGGTACCAGATGCCTGACCAGCCACCAGCAGTTCCAGCTATCCTGACTAAACTGCCAGACACTTGAGTGAAAATATCTTCTTGAATATCTAATTCAGTCAAGCCTTCAGAACAATTCCAGTCCGAAGCATCATGCATCTCTGTGAGATCCTCTCTCCCCACTGAAATCTGCCTGAGCCTAGCCAATTGACATAATCATCAGATAATAATTTATTGTTTTAAACTACTAAGTTTGGGGATGGTTTATCATGCAATAGATAACCAAAAATACATTCTAATCAAACAATACAAATAAAGCAATGCATATTTAATGTTTATTCATTTTCTTTCTTCTGGTAAGCTTGCTCTTAAGACTATAACTCAGTGGGCATTAGACATCAGGTGGGGCAACAGGTTTTGATACACCTAGAATATATCCTGCACAATTAAAATTATCATCCTAATAAAAATATTCTGCGCACCTGTAGATCTTTGAGATTATGCCAATTCCCCAATTACTACATTTATGGATAACAAAAATTAGAACTGAGCAAAGGAATCTCTACATCTTGAGTTCAGAAGTCACTGGAATACTTCTTGTGGCTTTTCATTTCCACTAAATTAAACTCAGTGTGAGTCTTAGAAGTAAACTATGGAAACTAACAGGAAAAATGTTTTCTATATTCATTCAACCAACATTCCTCTGTTAACAGTTTAGAATCAAATACTATTTGCAAATAGTTACACTTACAAAACAAATGGTAGTTCCTCAGTGAGATGAACTAGATATAAACCGTTTATAATGTAAAATTCAAAGACCAATTATAAACACCCAAGAATGCTTTAATATTTAATTAAAGTGTTTATTCAAGATTTTATTATATTTGATAATTCGATTGCTATTCTTACCTGGATATCTACCATGCTGTTTATGAAATCTATCCACAGCCCGTAACATTAAGTATAAGACTATCTCGTTATCTGGACTGTCCATGCTGGAAGCTGAAAGGAAAAAAAATTTCAGTATAATTTGGGTAATTCAAGTCGTAAAAACAAAGAATGACTGATTTTACTATATACTCCAGTTTCGAGACACAAGGCAATTTTATCACAAAATGTTAATATTTTGTGACACTAAAATAGAAAATGATAAATAGTAAAATAAAGGGATATACATTCAGATAAAACCTAGTTGTCCTATGGACTATTAGCTATAGTCACATAATCTCTACTAAAGTAGTAACATGCTGATCTTAGCTCTTCTACATATCACACAACTTACTCAGTGACCTACCTATATATGATTTTATGTATATATTGTTTTATATTTTGAAATTATGACTACTAAGATAGGTTTATAGAGCAAAATTTAAAGGATAAATATTTCCATTATCCTTTATATATCACTATATACTCAATACTATTATACCCAAAATATTTATATCTTTAAAATTAAAATTAATAACCTACCATCAAAAAATTATTATACTTACTAATTTCATCCTTGTTAATTGTATCCAAGCCATATTCTTCAGCTAAGGATCGACATCTTACCACTCGAAGAAATGCAGAATTCCTGCCTGAATACAACAAAACGTAACAGAGGTAAAATGGTTGAGACACATGAATATTCCATATCACAGGTCACTTTAAGAACATGAAATTGTGTGTATACTCTTCACAGACATGGAAATGTGAAGAAATGTCTTCCATTTGGCTCTAATCGTTAGCAGAGAAGGCACTAGAACATAAGTCATCTTAAATTCATCCTTGGTACTACAACCAGTTCAGCACTGACTAAGTAGGTGAAGGTACCTCTCTGAGCCTCAGATCTCTCCATTTACAAAAGGGATATAATATTGTTTACCTCTGAAAGTTGTTCTGTGGATCAAATGTGCAATTATGTAAAGTGCATACCTAGCACAATGCCTGATAGGGCTCAATGCATAGTTTTTATCATTGTTATGGATAAGTAGTCCTAAAGGAGAGTGTTATACATATTGTGCTCTTGGTAATATAAGGGTTTAAAAAAAAACAAAAACACTTTGTATTATGGAAATTTTTAAACATACCCCAAAGAAGTGAGGACAGAAAATAAATACTTAAATACCCAACATCCAGCTTTTAATCTGGTATCATATAATCTAGTAGAACACACACTAATGCAGAAATAAGGTGCAAGATAAATAATGGAACAAAACATTAAAACTAAGCCTAAACAAACATGGAAGAGTCATGAAATGAAGAACTTGGATAAATATATTTTAAGGCTGAGGAGCATGCAAAGTATAGACTTTTGCAGAAACGAGGGACAGCAGCAACAGGGAAAAATCTTCAGAAAACATGTAAAACAGATTTTATTATTCTTAAACTAACTCTTAATAAAAAATGATTCAGGCCTACTAAGGAGTTATTGAAGAAGATTCCAGGAGCCTAGCCACTCTTGAAACTAGATGGAAAAATTCTTAATTCCATTAGTCATTTAACACAGATCAAAATGAGTAGCTAGGGCCGGCCGAGTGGCGCGATGGTTAAGAACTGGGTTGGGACGCCATAGGGCCCTGGTTCGGATCCCACATATGAGAGCGACACTGCCCTCCACAGCTAAGATGCTGAACAACAGCTCAACCTGGAGCTGGGCTGCTGTGAGTGGCAGGCAACGGCGTAGGCTGCAGCCCCTGTGGCAGTAGGTTGCCATGGGCTACCGTTATGGTAGCCAGCAGCCAGCGTGAGCGGCCAGCAGCCGCAGTGAGCGGCCCTCCAGAAGCCGGCGACTGATCTGCCTCGCCTGGGAAGAACGCAATGATGGTGCCAATATGGGTCAGTGAAGCAACGTCCTCCACAACTAGACTGAAGACCAAAACGACAGCAACTTGTCTGTTCCCCTTCCCCAATTCCCCAGCGTGGTTCCCATCCCCCCCAATTCCCCAATAAAAATCTTTAAAAAAAAAAATGAGTAGGTAAACCAATACTATCAATGTACAGATAGCTCAAGACTTCATACCCAAAGCCTTCAGGTAAAACTTTCCCAAATTATTTAAAATTAATAAGCTGAAAATAATTCTGTATTAATAACAATTTTCAATTATTTGACACATGTCTTTTTAGCATTGCCATAGATAGATATGACCCAGTCTTAAAATACTCTCTCCATTTATTACATTATAAGAATAAAAAACTTACCCAATAATTATATTTATCTATACCAATGAAACCATGGAAAATTTTAAATTTCAACTACTTAAAATTCCTAGGAACATTCCCCATGGCACATTTTTATCAAGCAAAAATAAGGAAATTAATTCAAGGGGACTTACAGAGTAATTTTAATTCTTTCTCTGAAATGGACTCTGGTGCCTGTAAAGAGATAAATGTAGATTTTGCTCCAGTATAAAAGAGATTAACAGAGGGTACAGCACAAAGCCAATCACCATGAAATGAGGACACTTTCTCCAAGTGCTGGGAGAACACTGGAAAAACACTTCCTTATAACAGTTTTTCTCGTTAGGCAGGCAAGTGCGATATCCCTCTAAAGCGACACAGCCAATGCATTGCCCTCCATCTCTAAACCTTTCTGGCTGGAGTTACGCCATAAGGAAAGACTACATGCAGCTGTACTGCCCATCAGAGGCACAGTGTGCCCAGCAGCTCACCTGGCCTATAGACTGCAGCAATTTGGCAGCATGATTACCCACAGCAGCAGCATCTTTCTTTGCTTTTTCTCGGTAACTGGAAAAGAAAAAACAAAAAGCTACTATTTACAAATTTTAAAATCAGCAAAGTTTAAATATCATGAAGCAAACAAAAAATTTCCTTCCTTTTCATGAAAAAATACTGATCTGGCAACATACAAAATGTGAAAATGCCATGGAAATACTACCAGCAGCACCTATTAGTGGTTGGGGATCTTCTCAGTGTTGGTGATAGATGCTTGGAATCCGCTTATCCTAGTCTCCCTCTGTAATTAACAGCACCCGACTTAAAAACTGCTCTCTGAGAAGGATCCATGATCCATGCTTCTCTGACAGAGGACCTGACAAGATATGTTACTGAAGAACATTGTTTATTATCTCCTTGAAGTCAAGTCCAAGGAAAGTTAAATACTTTGAAACTGTCCATCTATGAATTCATGTAAAATTTTTAAGTCTATTTACATCTTCATTCTCTAAAGCAGCAGTTCTCAACCTTCCTAATGCCGTGACCCCTTAATACAGTTCCTCATGTTGTGGTGACCCCCAACCATAAAATTATTTTCGTTGCT
>NW_017731359.1:5637276-5698414 GCF_001890085.2 Hipposideros armiger | reverse complement strand
TATGGGAACTCGACTTCCCATTCAATTTTGCTGTGAACTTAAAAGTAGTACACAAATTCTAGTAAAAAAAAAAAAAAAAAATCTGCCCCCTAAAGTCTTTAGCTTATATTTAAAACAATTAGACTATAACAGACTTTCGTTTGATTTCTGATTTCTGACAGACTAGTAAAATATGTTCATCTCTAATATAAACAAGTTAATTTTTCTGTTACATAGTTTGGAAACAGTGACTTACAAAAAAAAGAAAGAAAAGAAAACAGTGACTTACACATTTTGCAGTTTTATGTATTTGCCCGAATCTGCAATCATATCAGGAATTGTTCCTCGGACAGGTAAATTTCCTTGACCCTCTTTGGCCACAAATTCCTTTAAGGCACGAGCTAAAATCCAAAATGATGGAGTCTAAAAAGTGAAGAAAAAAAAATCAATATTAAGTGGCATTTGAATTTGACCCAAAGCTTAAGGCGGCACTACTTTTACCTTTTGTTGTTGTTACCTGTTTGGTGATATTTATGCAGAGATCATCATTAAATATATCTTCAATACTGCTTGGGATCTAACAAAGGAACATGAAACATTTACTTATACTAAGAATTTGCCCACCTTTATATTATTTGCTATTTCTCTGAACAAGTTCTTTGAATTCTTCAATTGTAATCAAATATAAACTTCTGATTTGCTTAGTTTTATTTAGAATACCAGATGGCAATTTGATGAGGAAAGAGAAAATGGAAGAAAGTTCCCTCCTGCCCACTGTCGTTAGCGTTAAAAGACTGACCTGTTCTCTTCCATCATAAATGGAATAAAAAAGGAGTAAAAGTAAATCTTTTTATATATTTACATTTGAAAATATAACAAAGATTATAGACATTAATACCAAGCTACATTTATAGTCTATGTTTTTCCATCTTGTCAAAAATTTGAAACCCTTACACCCTAATTAGTAACTGTTGAAAGAGACACCACTCTGAAAGAAACTAGAAAGTTAAAGACTTTTACTGCTAGCAAGATTATCATACAGTAATAAAAACTTTAAGAAATAGTAGGCTTTGGTCCAGCCGAGTAGCTCAGTTGGTTAAGAGCTCGCTCAAGAGTGCGAGCTCAGAGCAACAGTGGTTCAAGTCCCAGCCTGAGCTGAGCTGCCACTGAGCTGCCAACAGGTGGCAGGATGGCTCAGCTAAAAAAAAAAAAAGAAGAAAGGAAATGGTAGGCTTTGATTCTATTGTATAGAAAAAAGAAATTTCTTACTGCTAACCTCCTAACTGGTCTCTGCTTCCACTCCCAGCCCCCTAGTCTCTTCTCACAATAGCTAGAATTATTTTTTCACACATATAAACCAAGTCACTCCACTCCCCTGCTCAAAACTCTTCAATGGCCAGCCTGCGAGGCTATTATGATGTGGCCCTTCTGGCCTCTCCTAACTCAAAGCTCTCCTACCACTTTCCCCTTATTCACTCAATCACACTGGCATTCTTACTGATCCTTGAACAAATGCCAAGCTTCATCCCACTTCTGGGCCTTTGCACATGTGCTTCCTCAGCCTGAAAAGCTGTCCCACCACATCTCTGCATGTCACTTCACTCAGGCTTCTGCTTAACCACGTCTCTTTGAGAGTCTCCTTGGCCCTCTCTCTATCCCAGGTGCCCTACTCCCCATCATGTTTTACCTCTTTGTTCTGCTCTAATTTTGTTCATAGCACCTGGTGCATTTATCTGTTTGTTTAGTTCATTGTCCCCCAATCATGAGAACTTTAGTTTTTTAATTGGTGTAAATTTTACATTCAGAGAAATGAACAAATCTTAAATGTACTATCGATGTATTTTGATAACCATACATGTACTTTTAACCATTACCTCAATTAAGACATAGAAAATTTTCATCACCCCAAAAAACTGATTCACAAAGCACCCACTTTTAAACACTCAGCAACACTACTTCATTATCTCCAAAAAGTTTGTCATAACAGCTTAAGTGCTTTCCTAACTTGAAAGGCAGCATTTTTTGCTGATTTAAGTTTTAAGAAAATTCTAACTTAAACTACCAGTTTTGTTATACTAAACTTCCCCAAAAACCTCACTGGCCAGGCATCAACAACAAAACAACAACAAAAAGGCATCTAAACTGAGTTATCCTCCAAGTAGTTTTTAAGGTATACAATGTCATTTAAGAACATTTTTATATCAAAATAATTTCTGTCAAAAGCAAATGTAGGGTAAGATTTAACTTTTCAGACAACTATTTTGAACCAGCAAAACATCACCTTCAGTATATAATTCCTACCCCCAAACTATTACTATTCACAAATTATTACTTCAAATAATTAATTTACATAAATCATTGTATCACTGAGGCATTCATGTTCATTTTAACAAGGACAATACATAATCTTATTAAAATAAGAGTCAATCGGTATTATAAATGTCTAACCAACTATACAATTTAGGAAACATTACTCTAAAATCAACTATTTCACCATAAGGACTTCAGAAAACACCTTTCTTATATGAATCCCTCAGCAACTCTTTTAATACCTGAGTTGTATTTAGTGCTGTGTTCACATTTTTAATAGCTTCTTCAAAATTCTCTTCATCTTCCGGAGCCCCATTTTCATTCTTTAGAATTCCTATTGAAATAGAAATGTTAGCAAACAACAGCCCTCATCCATCTCTCTCTCTCTCTCTCTCTCTCTCTCTCTCCTGCCGCCCCCCTGTACCCCAACATTATGGAAATAACCTTGTCAGATTCTGAAGGAAAGATCAGATATCGAATCTTAAGAAGAAATATGGCTTATCATGAGTCATTCTTAAAACTATACAGAATGGTTCTTTAACCTCCCCTGAGGAAAAATAAAAGCTCATGATGACATCATTTAACAAAGGTGTTGATAGAAATCCAATAAACATTAGTTTCAAGCAATCTGCTTTTCAAACTTTATACATTTCATCACATCCCATAATATTACCTTGTCTAATCAAATCTCTGAATGCTTCTTTTTCTTTGTATGTTTTAGGTATTCGTCCATTTGTCTAAATTGGTTTAAAAAATTAAAAACCTAGTTATAAAAACTCAAATATGGAAATTGAGAGTTCAAAGTTTCCCCCATCCTCCCATCCACATGAGAGTTCATCAGCACATATACACCTCAGTGAAATCAGAGGCTGACTTGATAGAAAACAAACGGTGGGCCATTTCTCTACATTCATTCCTCTGCCAGTTTCAGAATGACATTTATTCAAATTTCATTTTGTTAATAAAAATATCAGTATCAGAAGAGGAACTGCTAGGTTTGAACTGAAAAGCACCCACCTCCCTAAACCACACATGGGAGAAAAAAATCTCCCACCCCTTCCAATAAAATCCTTTATAATAAATAGAAAATACAAACATATATGGAACTTCTTCTTTTAAAAAACGACATACTTCACTATACCACTGTGCTAAATATTTAGCTATGATCACAATCCATGGAGTGTGGCTATGGTCCTAAAAATGAAAGAAAAATAAAATACCCTTTTAGTTAACATTAGTTTACATTTCTTCCTCATTACACTGCATCACCTTCAACAAATCAACAATATTTATGATCATCCCCCAGTATATAAAATATATGATCACTGCCCAGTATATGGAATAATGAACGAAAAAAAAATGAACTGGGTAATAAAAACTGCATTACAAATTTTTTTAGAGGGAGTGTCCAACTTGACCCTAGTGTGGCAGGTATGTACTATGATTGTCTCCATTTTTACCATCAAGAAAACAGTATCAAAGACTGCCACACAAAAATAAAGCCCAAATCTCTTGATTTCAGATACCAATCCTAGACTACAGAAAGAGGATCTTGTTTTCTGATGAACCAATACTTGCATTTTAATTAATATGTATTTAGCAAAAAATACATATACTCCTTAAATTATATGGTTTGTTATAAATATCATTATTTCCGTACCAAAATATGCAGTTGTCTTGGTAATTCTCTAACACTAAAAATAAGTTTCAAGAGTAATCAATTTTCAACAAACCCCAAGTTCAAATTATTTTAAAAAGTACATCTATTTGTTTAGGAAAGGGCCATGAAGAGTGATGTGTTAATGTCCAATATCTTGACCTGGGTGTTGATTACACAGATATATTCAGATATGTACTTTTCCTCAATAAAAAAGTTTTTAAATTTTGGAGAAAAATAGATTTATTTAAAACAAAATTAGGTACAATGTTACTATGTAATCTGGATGACAGGAATATGGAGGTTAATAGTATTTTCTTACATTAGTGTAATTCAAAAGCCTTAGGTTAAAAAATTGTTTTAAGTCTATCTATAAATTGAAGGTCACACATACTACCAACCCTTTTGTCCATATGATCCAAATCATAAGACTGAAAATGTTCTCTCAGTTCAGGAAATGGCTTATCCAGTCGTAGATCCTCTAATGCATTATCTGGATGAGATTCTATTACTGTGAAACAAATAATCCCAAAAGATAAATTTATTTTTTTAGTAATACTGCTGGCAATACACTATATTACAGGAACTTAAGAAATCTATAATTTTAGGCCAGCCAAGTGGCACGTTGGTTAAGAACTGGCTTGGGACGCCAGAGGGCCCCGGTTCGGATCCCATACATGAGGGCCAGTGACACTGCCCTCTACAGCTAAGATGCTGAACAACAGCTCAACCTGGAGCTGGGCTGCCGTTGAGTTGCTGGCAGCCAGCGTGAGCGGCCAGCAGCCACAGTGAGCGGCCGTCCAGAAGCCAGTGACTGATCTGCCTTGCTTGGAAAGAGCGCAATGACAGTGCCAACTTGGGCCAGTGAAGCAACGTCCTCCACAACTAGACTGAAGAACAAAAGGACAGCAACTTGTGTGTTCCCCTTCCCCAATTCCCCAGCACTGTTCCCATCCCCCAATTCCCCAATTAAAAAAAAAAAATCTATAATTTAAAAAAAATAATGGAACGCTTTATGAATTTGCGTGTCATCCTTGCGCAGGGGCCATGCTAATCTTCTCTGTATCATTCCAATTTTAGTATATGTGCTGCCGAAGCGAGCACAGAAATCTATAATTTTTAAATGGGCAAAGCACCTACAGGTTTGTTTTCATTATTTTGTTCATTGTTGAGGTAAATTTACATATACATTTTACGAAATGCACAAATTGTAAGTGGACTACAGTTTTAATAAGAGTAAAACCAAGATTCCTTTAGAACATAATTTTCTTGTTATTATAATTGAAAAAAATCAGAACTGATAAAATGTGTGTTCAGAGACCACCTAGCAACCTACCCTTCCTCCTCCTGACACCTTCAACAAACAGCATCACCATCTACCTAGGCCTCTTCCCTAGAAACCTGATGGTCGTTCTTGACTTCTCATTTCCTTGGCCCAACATCAGTCACTCCCCACATCCTGATGTCGCTTGGTACAAAGCTATCCACATAGGGGACTATTGAAAAGTGTGTAATTCCAGTGAATATTTAAAGCTAGGCTCAGTTTTGTCACTTGCTAGCTGTGTGACCTTAGGCAAATAACTTAGTCTGTGTCTCAGCAGCATCTGTAAAACACAGATAAAATAGTATCTACCTTATAAGGATTTTAGAAAGGTTAAATAAAATAATTCACATAAAGTCAGGCACACAGCTAGCAATGTTAACCTTCATTATCATTTATCCCCTCTTCCCTATCACTGTATAACACCTGCCCTCAGTCAGGGGCTCTCCCTCTCACCTAGACCACTGGAAATCTCCTAACACCAACCCTTGCCTCCAATCTTTGCCCCTTCAAATCCATTCATTCTCCACCCAGCTTCAGAGTGACCCACTTAAAATAAAAATTTTAGGGCCGGCCGAGTAGCGCATTGGTTAGGAGCTGGCTTGGTGATGCTAGAGTGCCCCGGTTCGGATCCCACATATGAGGGCCAGTGACGCTGCCCTCTACAGCTAAGATGCTGAACAACAGCTCAACCTGGAGCTGGGCTGCCGTGAGTCACCAGCAACAGCAGGTGGGTTGCCATGGGCTACCGAGTGTGGTGGGCAGCCAGCGTGAGTGGCCATCCAGAGGCCGGCGACTGATCTGCCTCGCCCGGGTAGAGCACAATGATGGTGCCAACTTGGGCCAGTGAGGCAACGTCCTCCACAGCTAGACTGAGGAACAAAAGGATAGCAACTTGTCTGTTCCCCTTCCCCCAACTCCCCAATAAAAATATTTAAATAAATAAATAAATAAATAATAATAAAATAAAAATTTTATCGACACTCTCCCACTTACAATTCTTAAATGGCCCAGCACCACCTGCCAGAAGCTTATCTTCACAAGCTCTAACTGCCCAAGGAGTGCCACTACCAATGCCAGTGGCTATCACTGTACTAGCAGACTACCTGGCTCAGAGCAATGTGTGAGTACTAAATGAAAATGTTATGATGATTTAAGATTAAAATTTTGTGAGTAAAGTGCTAATATCAGCTTTAAGCTGATACAAGCCTATGAATGACTTTGGTCTCCTATAACACTGTTTCCTTGGAACAGTAGTTAGGTAAATGCCTTGCTTATTGTGTGGAATTGTATTGAACTGTGGGAGTTTAAGGCCTGTATGAGAAGAGACTAAAAGATTGATGGGGAAAAGGTGGCATGACCTCTGTGTGTCAGTGTGACCCACATAGCTTGGCTCTTGTCTATGGGAGCCATACATGCTCTATGTGGGTTAAGAGGCAAAAAAAGCTAGGTAGCTTGCACAGCTGCTGGGTCTCCTAATAAGATGAAGAAGCTGTGCTTTTATGTCCTGCTTTATACCCTCCTATAATGCTAAGTAAAGGAAATACTAGATTAAAGTTTACTGATTCTGATTGATACTTTGAACCTATAACTGGAGTTGTGCCGCTACAAATTTACTTGGTAATTTAAAACTAACTTTCTAAATTGTCAAGTTTCTAAAACCACAGCTAAAGCAACCAAAAGCAAGCCCCATATGTGTAACAATTTTACCTGGATGTTCTTTTATAATGATCCTCATATAACCAACTAGTCCATATGTCCTACAGATTAAAAGAGGGATTTGGGAATTCCAGAGGACATCTGCTAAACGTAGTAATGTACTGTAAAGGAAAGCACAATAAATAAGAACATAAGCAAATGGATATGTCAAACATGAAAATGCCTTAAAATAAGGCAACTTTCTAACTAAATTATAAATGCAAAGATATATCTATTGCATTATAAGCGGGTCACTCTGGAAAGCAAGCAATTGAAACTGTTTCTGCAGTTTCAAAGACAGCATATCTTTTGGACTAAAGGGATATAAAATCCTCGACTTTTGTATCAGGGAGAATATTACTGAAAGACACTTCCTAAACATTTTCATAAAAAAGAGGAAAATATTTATAAAATGTATGTATCCTTGCATACATCCCCAAGTGTTCCCTAAAATTAATTCTGTATTTTTTTTCACTAAAAATAACCAACGTTCAATTTAACTGCTCTAAATAGGTATATATTTCTTTAAAAGTTTCATATTTCAGTATTTTTCTTTTTCCCATCTTTTCAATGTTAGAGATTTAAAAGTGCTTCCAATTAAAGGTTTCTATAGAGCTTAAGAATTTTAAAAACCAAAGACACTGCGGAGAAAACAAAACTATGCAAATCTAACAAGAGATCCAAATAAAAACAAATTAACATAAAAATTTACCTTTCAGGAAGCTGAGTTGCAACCACAATGGTAAACCTACAGAAAAATGAAGGATCATTGTCTAGAAGGTTTTCTGGATTCTAAAAAGGACAGAGGGGAAAAAATCCAACAATTTCACAATCATATTAAACATGGCAGAAACAGTTAAACTATTTAGAACAAATGAGGCCACATGCTAGACTTCACTGTTACAGTAATTCAACTCTCAACTAAACATAAATATACAAAGATTCAAAATTCTAAATTTCAAGGGTTTTGAACTATTAAAAAGTTTCTGCACAAAAATAATAATGTATATGCATATATACCTCTTCCACAAAATTCCCAGAGACATCATTATTTAATTCTTGTAAGAATTCCATGGCAGCTTGAGCTCGGTTCTTTTTAAAAACAAAGCATTTGACTTGAATTAGAAAAAATTTGGTTAAAATGTAACCCTTCAATTTACAGATCAAGCAAACACACTATAAAACTACCCAAATTTCATGCATAGATATGACAACTCTGCTTTTCATAGTGTTTAAACTGAGACTCAGCCAGAATATTACTTAAAATAGAGCTAAACCATCATTTTTAAGAGTTCTTAAATGAATACATTGTTTGCATCCTACTTTTCTGATAAGGCAAATGACCAGAAAATCCTGGGTAGCAGGCAGGGATATTCTGTATCAAATCCAGACTTACTCTAACCTCCCACATTTACAATTTAGTACAAGACAGGTCAAATCATTAAAGAAACAGTTATTTCCACTTAGAATATTGTACTAAGTTGACTAAAATGTCTTTGTAAGATTTTTAATATGAAATACAAAAATAAAAGATATTCTGGCTAACTCTTAGTTAAAACTCTTGTTAACCAAAATACTCCTTCCTCTGAACATTAACATCACTCAAGCTTTAGCTTTAATACAGGATACAGTGTAAAAACACAGACATTATTTCTTCTATGTTCTTTAACTACCAAGCATTAAAGACTTATAAGAGCAGAAACAAAAAATGAGTTAATTTAACTTTTTTCTTGGAGAAATAATAAACTCTTCTAAAATCAAATCTTTTCAAGAAATCAAAACACAGTAGCATCATTAGATGTTCAAACTCAACTACATTCTATAACAAATTATTGTTTACCTTGCCAATACTGCTTCTTTGAAGGAAAAAACTAAAACAGAGAGAATAAAAAAAAAAGTTAAGGGCTTCTTTTACTATAAAAAGGTTATTTGTAATATCAGGTATATTTCATTCATAGTATAAAACAAACTATATTTTGATTACAGATTTCCTAAGGAAGAAAACTGGATGAAACTAATAATCAAAGACAAGCTAATAAATCAATGTTTCCTTTGCATTAATAATGACAATAAAAACAGTAATGATGGGTACCTTTTATTAATGGCATATTTGCGAGACAGTGTGCTAGCACTTGACCTATATTAACTCCCTTCATCCTTGCCATAATCCTAAACATAGAGATTATTTCCACTTGAGAGTCAAGTCATCCTGATTAAAGAGGTGAAGTTGGGGGTTAGGCCTCACTCTCCTGTGACAGTACACTACCTTCCCTAACATGCAAATATTTGAAAAGAATAGGCATACTTATTTCCAGCATCTTCTCCGCTGACCTGGTTTCCATCAATAATTGTAAATGAACCAATACCTAGGAGACAATACAAAGCCAGTCAAGAATACATATTTCTAGTTCAAAACCTTAAAAAAGTAAATTTACAACCACAAAACTACACATTACCTGGTAGTACCAAGTTTTTAAGAATTTCAGTTCCTGTGGCTGTTGCATTTATTAGGCAAACATGAGCAGATTCTAAAGCCTCTTGCCCATGATCACCCCACAACCTACAAAACAAGACACAAATTCAACAGTTTTAAAACTTACATGAAAATAACTTTTTTATTTGGTGCTCTTTGATCTTTAAAGTGTCGTTGCATAGAATAATGGATGTGATAATCATGGCAAACATGTAAGGAAGAAACAGCAGGTGTTATAGGGATAATATAACATAAGACTGTAACATAAGACTAAGACAGGTTGATAACTTGCATGGTTAGAGGAGAGGTCAAATCAGAACTAGAAACTTGGTGTTCCAGCCCTGTCCGTTACACTTTTCTTTCTTTTTTTTTTAAAGATTTTATTGGGGGAACTGGGGGAGGGGAACAGCGTTGGGTAATTGGGGCGGGGGAACAGACAAGTTGCTGTCCTTTTGTTCTTCAGTCTAGTTGTGGAGAACGTCACTTCACTGGCCTATGTTGGTATTATCATTGTGCTCTTCCTGGCTGAGGCAGATCGGTTGCTGGCCACTGGACGGCCGCTCACGGCAGCTCTTGGCAGCTCATGCTGGCTGCTGGCCACTCGCACCTGCTGCCAGCCACTCACAGTAGCTTTAATGGCAACCCACTGCAGCCTCACTGCAGCCTACGCCGTCGCTGGCAACTCATGGCAGCCCAGCTCCAGGTTGAGCTGTTGTTCACCATCTTAGCTGTAGAGGGCGCAGTGTCACTGGACCTAATGTGGGATCTGAACCAGGGCCCTGCTGTTCAGACCTGGTGTCCCAAGCCAGCTCTTAACCAACATGCCACTCTGCTGGCCCCTGTTACTTTTTTCAAGCCAGATAACTTACAGAATGGAAAGTCTTTACATACACTCATTGACATTAAAGAAGTGCCTTAGATTTAAAATTATTCTGTTCTCTGTTTCATTTCTCCTTAAGTTACACAGATACAGTATATTTAAGATCTAGACATAGGACTTACCACTGTGACATCTGTCAGAGTGAGAAAAGCTTTACCAAACTGAGTTATCATCATCTGAAAAGCCTCATGTTGACTTCTACAGGAGTGCTTTACAATACCCAATGAACATTCTAATAGCAGGATTAATAAATGCATTAAGAAACACAAAGATGTAATAAGAATTAGAAATATATGTTATGCCCTGATTCACACCAGATATCACTAACAGGGCAAGGTACATGATTACACATGTATCATGGCATCTGGACCACGCTGGTTACCTTCACGCAGAAAGCCTATTAACTAATTTATCTTTTTTTTTGTCAGTACAGGAAGTATAGGGAGAGCCCAAATCATTAGAAAAATGTCATAGCCTGGAGGACAAATAGACATTAATGTACCTTCTCTTTCACCTGATCAAAAGTAGATTCTCTTATTGTGTAGCTGGTATGTCCTCCAGAGTTTATCACAACTGTAATCACCTCATTTGGTTTTTTATTTGCTGAATATCCACCTTTCCATTCTACTCTAAGCTCCATAAGTACCCAGACCACTCCTTATATCCACCACTGGAACGCAAATGCCTGGCACAATGCCTTGCCCAGGGTAAGTGATCACCAAACAGCTGTCAAATGACTGGAGAAAAAAACCTAGAAGAACCAAAAAAACTGGAAATATCTCTTTTTCCTATGAAAGTAGGGCACACAGAAGACATCTGACATATTTGGTTAATGGATGCTTGGATAGAGTGAGCCTAAGAGAATACTAGTGCATCTCTAGGTAACATGTTTTCAAGAAAGGGCCCAAACCAAAAATCAATCCTCTCTACTCTTGCTGGCTTAAGGAAAGCAGGGCCTTGCTGACTGCTAGCTGGCTGCACAACTCTGCTTCTAATGGCTTCCCCTGACAAAATCAATAGCTAGTTCTTATATGAAAGGTAAAGTTTGGTCCTTAAATGGATTGGACTCAGCAAAAACTCTCTGTTGTTACAGTTACTTAGTAACTTAAAATATCTTCTCAGCTCTATCATGTATGGTTATATTTGCATTCAAAACACAAGAAACTCCAAGAACTTAGAAGAGAACACAAATTGGTTACAAGGGTTCTGCCACCTTGATTCTTTCCCCAAAAGCTTGGGAGCAGAATGATGTGGCTGAGTACTAGCTCTGAAAAGGCCAGTGTCCCCTGAGTTTACATCCTGGCTCCAAAACATGGGAGACTGGGCAAGTTATCTAACTCCTCCAAGACTCAGTTTCTCATATATGAGGTGTGATCAAACACTACGGTGTTTAAATTTTAAAAAATTTATTGCAGTAAAAGACACATTGCCATTAATTCCCCTCAAAATACTCCACTTCGATGTCCTGAATCTATTCAAAACTCTTTCACGGTCACTTTGACTTTGGGGAAGAGACATTAAGTTGCATGGTGCCAGATCCGGTGAATAAGGTGAATGAGGACACCCCGTAATGTTTTTGACAGAAATTGCCATATACCAGAAGTGATGTTTGACACGGAGCCTTTCCTGTTGCGATCAAGAATTACAGTGAATGCTGCTGCCGAGTGCCACCCAACAGAAAGGCAAGGATCTTCGATTCAGGAAACGGCAGATCAGACCTTAGTAACAGTGTTTCAACTTGTTCGGTGCAGTCAGGTGTGAGCTACGGTTGAGAGAAGGTGTGTTTTAAAGTGTGCTGTACGTAAATCATCCTCTATCATGACAACACTCCATGTCACACATCGCTTCTGGTACGGCAATTTCTGTCAAATAAAAACATTATGGTGTGTTCTCATCCACCTTACTTACCAGATTTGGCACCATGCGACTCCTGGCTCTTCAAAATAACCATGAAAGGTAAAGGTTTTGAATCGATTCAGGACATCGAAGCAGCCACGACACCACAACTAAAGACACTCACAAAAGAACACTTCCAGAACTGCTTCAGAAAGTGGCCAAGAACGATGGGATAAGTGTGTTTGAATCAAGGGGCAATATTTTGAGGGTGATGAATAGCAATGTGTCTTTTACTGTAATAAATTTTTTTTATTTAAAATTCACCGTATTGTTTGATCACACCTGGTATAAAACAGAGAATGTCTGCCTTCAAGGCTGCTCTCAGAACTGAGTGCCTAAAGCCCCTAACACAGCACTAGGTTGTAGGTGTAAATGAGAGTTCCAGTCCTTACTTCCCGTCCTCCTGGCTTGGAGGCTCCAGAAAGAAGGGGAGCCAAGCATTTGTGTTACTCCACTGCCTTAACACATAGAAGACGCTCAATAAAGATTGGGGAGTGTAATGAGAAAAGGCGAGGGATAGGAAATAGCCAAGGACCTGCCTCATGGGTAAGATCTGTAGTGTCCATTAAGGTAGCCATTAGCCACAAGTGGCTACCGAGCACTAGAAACGAGGCTTGTCCGAACAGAAATGTGCTGTAAGTGTGAAATGTCAGATTTCGAAGACGGTATGGCAAAATGTAAAATCTCTAATTAATAACTTTTTACACTGACTACGTGTTGAAATGGCAATGTTTTGGATATACTGGGTAAAATATGCTGTATTATTAAAACTAATTTCACCTTTTTCCTTTTTAATGTGACTATTAGAAAATGTATAATGACATATGTGCGGCTCACATGAGACTAGCATTATATTTCTACTGGACAGTGCTGGCTTAGAACAATACTTAACACTCAGTGCCGCTCTCCGCCGCCAAGATGGGGGAGTTGCGGGTACCCCCTTTCTGGAATACTAGGAGGCTGAGCGCAGCGAGGCGTGGCCGGCAGCCGCCCTGGTGACAAGGCTGACGCTGAGACCACGCACCTCGAAATCCACACCGCGTGAAGGGCGGGCGCACCCCGCGAGGGCGGTGAGTCCGGCTCCGGAGGAGCACCCCCCAACCCCAGGCCGGAGACCCGAGTGCCGACTCCGGAGCCCCGCACGGCCCGGCCCAGCGGGAGGCCTTAAGGGAGGCCCGACTGTGCCGCCCGCTCGCTCAGGCCCGGCCCGGACGCAGAGGAGTCCGCTGGCCCGCCCACCCGACTCGGTGAGCCCCGGCTCACCTCAGCTGCCGGTCGTATTTCTGCTCTTTAAGCAGCTTTCCCGGCTGCGCCATGGCCGCTGAAGCCGCGCGAAGAACCAAAACCAAGCAGAGTACCACCACCACGAGCGCGCAAGCGCACTGAGTGCCTTTCACGGCCGGGCCTTCTGCGCGCCGCCCGCAGGGGGCGCCGCCACTGCACTGCGCACGCGTCGCCAGTACGCCCACCCCAGGAGTGTCCGGCGGCAGCCGGGGCCGGGGCTGGTGGTCCAGTCTTCCCCTCATGCGCTCTCCGGGTTTGTCAGCCAGCCGGTGACTTTGTACGTGCCGTAATTGTGGGGGACTCGGGCTTTGGAATCAGGCCGATTTGGATTTTAACCACTTACTAGTTGTGAGCTCTGCCCTTTCTCAAATCCTCCGTTTATTTATCTGTGCAATGGAGATAAATGGGTCTCCGTCACAGGGTTCTATTAGCGTTAAATGAGATTTGGAATACACAGAGCCAGACTCACACACACACAAAAAAAAACCCTGTCTGAATAACTTCCATTATTATGATCATTATTATTCACTCATTTCATCCATCCTCTCATGCAACAAGCCCACACTGAGGGCCTGTTTCAAACCACAAAGCTAGCTGCTTCCAGCCTCAGGGTCCCTGTCTTAGGGAGTTCGCAGTCCAGAGAGGGGAGAAGAACAGTAAACAAGTACTTACTAGACGATGTAGCCCTCATATAGATAGAAGCTGGGGAGCTGAGAGGTGCACAGAGGAACCCCACCCACTCCCTCTCTCCAGGAATGTTTCATGTGATGTGGGCAAGGAAGAACAGCAAAAGGAACAAGTGTCATCTCTGGGAGGCAGAGAAGGCATGGCAGGCTGGAGGCGCTAAAGGAGGTTTGGTGTGGTGTGGAGATAGGTGAAGGGTAGGGAGTGGTCAGGAGAGGTTTGAGAGACAGCAGGAGCCAGGCTGTGAGGACCATGAAAATAAAAGCAAGGAGGAATTTAGAGCTCTCTGCTTTCTTTAAAGAACCACTTTCAAGAAGAGGATAGTTGCCCTGTAGGGATGGGTGACAAGGAAAGGGTTTGCCCCCTAAGGAAGCGGGAGAGAGAGGAGGCTGGAAGCCAGAAGATCAGCAGGGAGGAGACCAGGATTCCTTCCCCTCTGTCTCCAGACCCTCCAGCCACCTTCATGTTAATAACTGCCTGAAATGAGGTGAAAATGAGCACAGATCCACACACCCAACCCACCCTGGGATGGGAACAGGGAGGGAGCACAGTTTGACAGTAATGATGTAGTAACGAGGGACGCGGTACCCCCTGGGTACTGTCTGGGTCAGGCACACCCTTTCATGACTTCCCTGGCCCCTACCCAGTACCCATGGAACACAACTGATGGGAAACAGAGGCCTGAGGCTCTCCCAGCTCATCACGTGCTTATGCTGTCACGTTTCCTCCAGTTGAACAGGTGAATTATAAGGGATAATAAAATATGCCCAGGGAATGTGGGAAGGTTAGAAGGCAGCAGGTGAGAGTTCACTGCTTAGCTTTTCATGCTCAGTGCAGTTATGGTCTGCATGAAAGAGAACATGCCGAATTTTGGTGGTGGGGTAGGGAGGGAGCCATATTGCCTATGAAGAAATGTTGGATTTTGAAGAGGTTTGTATTAGTGGTGTCTGTTAAAGAACAAAAAAATACCTCAGTGTATTAGTTTCTTAGGGCTTCCATAACAAAGTACCACAAACTAGTATAAACTACAGAAATTTGTGGTCTCACAGTTCTGAAAACTAGAAGTCTAAAATTAAGGTGTACGGGCCGGCCGAGTGGCTCAGTTGGTTAAGAGTTGGCTTAAGAGCGTGAGCTCTGAGCAACAGGGCCCGCCAGTTCGATTCCCACATGGGCCAGTGATGCTGCATCCGAGCTGAGCTGCCATTGAGCTGCCAACAGGTGGCAGGATGGCTCAGCTGGTGAGAGCACGTGCTCCTAACAAGACTGACTGTTCGATGGTGGGCTACGCCCGCCCACAACTAAAACTGAACTTGGCACCTTAAGCTAATCTGCCACCAGGGTGGCTTAGGGGATAGAGAGTGCGCTCTTAACAACAAGGCTGCTGGTTCAACTCCTGCATGAGATGGTGGCTACACCCACCCGCAACTAAGATTGTAACAGAGCACCTTGAGCTTAGAGGCCACAAGCTGCCGACAGGCAGCCAGATGGTGACTGGCGCCCTCCACAACGAAGATTGAAGAACAGAACAACAGCTTGGCTGGTCCCCTTCCCCAATTCCCCAACACTGTTCCCCTCCCCCAATTCCCCAATTAAAAAAATTTTTTAATAAATAAATAAATAAAATAAAATAAATGTGTGGGCAGCATGCTCCCACTGAAGCCTGAAGGAAAGAATCCTTCCTTGCCTCCCTAGCCTCTGGTGATTTGCTGGTAATCCTTGGCTTACAGCTGCAGTGCTTCAATCACTGCCTCCATTGTCACATGGCATTCTCCTCTCATGTTTCTATCTGCCCTTCTTTTCTTATAAGGACACCAGTCACATTGGATCAGGGCCCACCCTAATAACCTCATCCTAACTTGAGTGTATCTCCAAAAACCATATTTCTAAATAAGATCACATTCACAAGTACTGGGGATTAGGACTTCAACAACTTTTGGAAGGCTATAGTTCAAACTATAATGTGTAAACGTGCCTGTGCTAGAGCTGTGGGTGTTGATCAGACACAAACCTCGCCATCTGGAAATTCAGGGCCCATGAATGAGTGTTTCCTATTGTGGAAGACAGATAATCAGACCAGGAAACTATGGTTGCATCAGGTACCAGTAAACCATGGCTGCATCCTTTTAAGCCATTGGTTTTCAAAGTGTTTTCCTGGACCAGCAACATCAACATCACCTAGGAACTTGTTAGAAATGCAAACTCTCAGGCCCCATCCCAGACCAGTCAGGCGCTTGATGTGCTTCACTTCATGTTGTGCTCATTTGTGCTTACCCAATGCAACAGACACTGTTGCTTACCCCCATTTCATAGACAAGAGAGCAGAGGCTTGGAGAGGTGAGTAAAATTCCAAAGTCTCACACCTAGTAAGAGGTGGTGCAGGGATTAGTAATAAACATCCCCAACAGATCTGCCCAGACCTCAACTCAGGTCTATTATGTTACCCATTCTGGTTGGCCCCACCTGGTGGAACTGCATTATTGGGCTCCCAGGGAACTGGGGGCTAGCTCTGCCCTAGAAGAGCTTATAATCTATGGGAAACCAGCCAGAAAGAATGAGTCACAACCCAGGATACCCTCTCAGCCCTCAGCCACTACCCCCTTTCCCCCGCCCCCCGCACCTGCCCTTGCCCATCCTAGCCCTTGTCATCTTGCTGCTCATTGGCCAGTGACTTGCCTTTCTTCCCCACCCCTCTCCTGAAGCAGCTGTGGGTCTGTAATATTCATAGTTGTATCATCCATGCCTAGCCCAACACTTGGCATCTAATAAGTCTTCAACAAATGCTTGATGAATGAAAGAATACATTTCTGAAACTACATTCACCATACTTTCTACATTTTAAATGCCTTCCTGGCAATGTTTATCATCTGAAATGGTAATTCCACTTCTAGCAGTTTATCCCAAGGAAATCATCAGACACACACACAAAAATGTATAAATAAGGATGTGCACTGCAGTGCTATTTACAATAGTAAAAACTGGAAATAACCCATATACTAGAGCATTATGCAATTATTAAGTGTCAAGTACTCAAAGGCTGATAAAGCAGGAAAATGCTAACCATATGGCATTAGGTGGGGGGAAAAAAACTGGTCACAAAGCTATACATGTGATTCTGATTGTTTTTTAAGTACTGATAAAACATATTGAAAAAGCCTGGCTGGATTGTCACTAAAATGTTAACAGTGTTGATTCTTGGGTCACACGACCAGTAGTTTTAATTTTCTACTATATGTTTTTCTGACTTTTCCAAATTTTCTATAATGAATAGGTGCCACTACTACAATTGTAAAAGGAATGTCTGGGGTTTTAAATGTGCCCAACAAGATAAGGAAAGGGGAAAGAAAGAACAAAGGTCCTAGGGCCTGAGGAGTACATCCTTGGTATCAGGAGTCTCACAAGCATCAGCTCACCTGACCATGCTACTAGCCCTCTAGACTCTCTATTTCCCATCTTACAGATGAGAAAACAGGCTCAGAAAGGTGAAGCAACTTGCCCCAAGTCACGCAGCCAGTGACTCTGGAAGCCCAGGCTCATTCCATCCCACTGTGTGCACACATTCTCCACACATACTTGGAGTGGAAATGTTTTTTAAAAATACAAGGAACTATTGGGTTGTTGGAAAAGTCGTGACATATTTTTTCTGTTTTTTGTTGCAAAAATGCATCATGACTTTTTTGACAACCCAATATATCTTAGAGTCTCCAGGCCACAGGGTTTCTAGCCTGGCTTGTTGGCCCTGTGTATAACATACCATAAACAGCAGGCATGATTCTGCCTGTTGGTGCAGGATTGGACATCTGTTATCTCAACCAATGCTCACAGGGATCCCCATGAAGTGGGCAGGGCAGGGATGATCCCCTCATCACCTTGCAGAGAAAAGACACTGTACCTTCAAGAGGGGAAGTGATACCAAGTCAAGGTTGTTTGATGGATGAGGTGCGGCTGTGCAAGCTGCTTTTACCCTCCTCCCCAGCCCTTCATCATAGCCCTCACATCCTCATTCTCCCCCTCCTCCAAAAACAGTGAAATCTGGGATGCTAGTGAGACCAAAGAGTAAATTCCAGAGCAGTGAAATCAAGTCAGCATTAAAGACAGCACATAATTGAGACAGGAGGCGCATGAATGAGGGCACCGATTTTCCCAAGTTGACCTGAGTGGGCTGCTGGGTCAGCTGGGGCTTCACCTGAGACTGGCAGACTCCGTCATCTCATCTCACCTGCCCGAGTTTCCAGCACTCCAAACACCCAGAGAAAATTGCTGAAGACAGGCTACAGGAAGGAAAGAATTGGATCAACTTTTATTTGGTTGTTAAAGAGGTAATGGCAGTTGACCCCTGAATAACATGGGTATCAGGGGCACCAACTCCCCCCCCCATAAGGTCAAAAATCCCCATATAACTTTTGACTCCCCCAAAACTTAACTACTAATAGCCTACTGTTCACCAGAAACCTTACCGATAGCATAAACAGTCAATTAACTCATATTTGGTATGTTATATGTATTATATACTGTATTCTTACAATAAAGTAACTAGAGAAAATAATGTTACTAATAAAATCACAGGGAAGAGAAGATATGTTTACAGTATTGTACATATTTATTGAAAAAATCTGCATCTAAGTGGACCCACTTGTTCTCAAGGGCCAACTGTACATACTTTAATTCTTTCAAAAGGAGTGGGCAGTAAAGAGTGTCCCTCCCACCCCCATACTTCACCCTCCTCCACCTTTCTGGTCTCTCAGAGTCCTCCTTGAAGACAAATTTTCCCCCTGGCTTCTCTTAACTCATTCCAGAGTCTTGCATACATATGCAAAGCATATATACACAAATGACAATCAAATTTCAAATACACTTTCTCTCCCTCCCCTTAATTTTAGACATGTTGAATAAGGGACTCAGCAGCCCTAGGTTTTCATCCTTGCTTTATCATCACTGTGCACTGTAAACTTAACTTATCTGAGACTTGCTTTCCTCATCTGTAAAATGGGTTGAAAATCCCCCCAGGGCTGCTGTGCAGATGAAACTGGATGAAAAACTATATGAAAAATTCTAATTCTATTTTTTTTTATTTTACTGCAGAACAGCCATGGTCATTGGTTACACATTGCTTTCATGCTACAATGGCATAGTTGACTCTTTTAGGGAGGGCACAGCTCACAGTGTCCCACGTGGGGATCGAACCGGCAACCTTGGTGTTATCAGCACCACGCTCTAACCAACTGAACTAACCAGTCAACAACCCCCATTCTATTTTTTAATACTATAAATAAATATGGAAAAGGCCTGGGTCACAGTGAGGGGGAAGTGGGTCAATGAAGTAGACATATTTGGGCCCATCCCCAAACCCTGAGAGTGTAGCAGCTCCCCTAGGAGAAGGGTAGCAGGCTCCTCTGTGAGATGGACAGACGCTGCAGGCCTCATTTGAAAGCAAGCCTTCATCTTCTTGGTCTTGGAGACTTGGAGTCTTGACAATGTTGCATTTTCTGTCACATGCTGGTCTTGGGGCCATCCCTTGCATACAAGATGTGATTGAAAAATACAGTGAGTGATTAAATAAAAAAATTATTACAGTAAAAGACACATTGCCATTAATCTCCCTCGCTTTGAACACACGTATCTCATTGTTCTTGCCACTTTCTGAAGTAGTTTTGGAAGTCCTCTTTTGTGAGTGTCCTTAGTTGTGCTGTCATGGCTGCCTTGATGTCCTGAATCGATTAAAAACGTTTACCTTTCATGGTCATTTTTACTTTGGGGAAGGGCCAGAAGTTGCATGGTGCTAGATCCGGTGAATAAGGTGGATGAAGTCACACCATAATGTTTTTATTTGACAGAAATTGCTGTACCAGAAGCAATGTGTGACACAGAGTATTGTCATGATGAAGGATGACGTAAAGACACTCATGAGTGAGGACATTCAGGACCGCTTCAGAAAGTGGCAAGAACGATGGGATAAGTGTGTTTGAAACAAGGGGGAGGATTTTGAGGGGGAGTAATGGCAATGTGTTTTTTATAGAATAACTTTTTTCATTTAAACATTTACCATATCTTTTTTTTTAAGATTTTATTGGGGAATTGGGGGAGGGGAACAGCGTTGCAACCCAGCTCCAGGTCAAGCTGTTGTTCACCATCTTAGCTATAGAAGGCGCAGCATCACTGACCCTCATGTGGGATCCAAACCTTGGCCCTGCTGCTCAGAGCTGGCATCCCAAGCCAACTCCTAACCGACATGCCACTTGGCCAGCCCTACCATATCTTTTGATCACACCTTGTATCTGTCATGAGTCCCCTGTCCCTGCCCAAGGATCCAGTTTATATTAAGGGCCCCTTCCATCTTCTGGGTCAGAGAGAGGCATGTAGGCAGGACTGAGAAATCATTGACTGGCCTTGAAAGTTGTCAATTAATTTTCACAACTCTTCCTGAACCCCTGAACTGGGGTTCAGAGCCTAGGAAAGGAAAACTGTGACAGCCACAGAGATGTAGAGGAGCCAGGCAGACAGGATGGTAGAATCCTTCACAAGGTCAGCCAAGAGCAGGGCCTGAAATCGTCTCCTCTGGTCAAGGTCAGACCAGCAGACATTCTACAAATGGCCCTTTAACTCCTGTTGGGTACAGGCCCCTGGGTGGGATCATTTGTCTGTCCTTCTACTACCCATCTGTTTGTCTTGTCAAAACTGCCTGCTGAGGCCTAGCCCAAGACAAGCCCCAACTTTGGCACAAGGCCACATCCTAAGATGAATCAGATCAGGCCTGCTGGAGCCAGTGGGTAGAAAACAAAGGATGTACCAGGTGGAGGGCACAGCAAAGGCCAGGACTGGACGGTGGGAAAATGTTGGGCCAACGCAGACACTGAGGTTGCATGCAGGGTGGGAGGCCTGAGCTCCCAGCAAGTGTGTGGAAGGTCATGAGGAAGCAAGGAAAGGAGGGACAAACTGTGGGCTGCACAGGGACAAGTAGAGTCCCGGACAGAAGGAGGAAGCAATGGAGAGAATGAGAGGGCAGAAGGCAGACCCTCAGACTTGGTTCCAGGGGAAAGCCAGCTGGTATCTATGGGTCTGTCTGTATTCATGCCCATTGATTAGTGCCAAAACTCCCTACTTTCCCTTTAAGGTTCTTCCCAGGCCAGGGGTTTGGCTTGTCACTCCTGCCCTTCCCCTCCACTAGGGCTCCTAGACCCCCACACCTACAGGACTCCCTTGCCCCCAGCACAAAGGGGAAATAGTAAAGAGCACAGTGTCTGGAATGAGCTAAACTGGCTAGATGGCCTAAGGCAAGTAATTTCACTTCTCTAGACCTCATTCCCCTACTCTGTGAAAGAGGGATAATGGCAGTACCACCCAATGTTGTAGGAAAGCTGAGAGAGTTAGGTAACAGGACGAGCCCAAAGCTCCGCCCAGCACCTGCCACAGCGTCTGGCAAACAGGGAATCTCCGGTTCTGGACACTTGATGGTCAGTCCAACTTGCAGTTTAAAGGGGACTCTCCAATCCCAGAGGACAAAGGGCCCAGAGCCGAGGTCCCGGGTGGTGGGATTTACTGCTCAGGGAGAAGCCTGGAAGGGGAGGGTATGTGGAGAAACTGGGCAGCCCTCAACAGGAGCGGTTTCTCGTGTTCCAGAGCCTGTACACGTGTTGGAAAAAAGGAGGGAGAGTCGTCCAGCCTGGGCAGGAGTGGGTGCGGGGAGAAGTTTACATCCCCCCGACCCCCGCATCTCCACTCCGGGCTCAATTGGCCTGCGGATGGGGGCCGGGTAGGGCCGGCCTCTCTTGCCCTGCGTGGAGGTGGGGGCGGGTCTCCCGGGAACTGCTCCTCCCGCCCGCCGCCGCTTTAAGAGGCTGCTCCGCAGCAGCAAGCGGGGCCGGAGCTGCAGCCGGAGCGAGCGGAACTGAGCCGAGCCCGCAGGTGCACGGCTGAGGGGACAGCAGCGGCATGACGGGCCACCACGGCTGGGGCTACGGCCAAAACGACGGTAGGCGCAGACCCCGGCCGGCACCGATCCGCTGAGACTCGTTCCCGACCCTTGCGCACGGCCGGGTTTCCCGGACGCGCAAGTTCCCCACCCTTCAGGCCAGACCTGGACGTCCCCCCCTTCCCATCCAGCCCCCAAAACCAGGCCCACCTGCGGGGCCCGAGCCCTGGCTCCCCCGCTCCTGGCTCAAAGTCCGCGCTGCGCCCCAGCTGGCCCAGCCACCAGCTGCGCTGTGCCGCTTCCTCCGCGCAGCCCCTGACGGCCGCGCTCTCTCTGACCTGGGTCGCGACACTCACTCATCCCGGACTGGAGCAGGGAATGAAGGTGGCCCAGGGCAACGCGGGCGGTCGGGGCGCAGCGCTGTGCGCGGGTGCTTGTGAGGGGAGCGCGCACGGCGTGTGTGCGGGGACCTCCCGAGAGCCGGGCTCCGCTGGGCAAGGGCGCGGTGTCCCTGGCAGAGATTTCCCCGCCGGGTGTCCCAGCTTACCTGTCGACAGGTACGTAAGGCAAGGGGACATTTGAGGTGCACGCATGTATCAATCAGGGTGTCTGAACACGTCCCAGTGTGAGGCATGGGAGCCCGTGGCCCACACCAGCCTCCTCATCTGACCAGGGAAATAGCTCCTCGATTCTGCCTCAGTTTCCTGAGGATGCAGAGGAGGAAGAAGAGGCAGAAAGTGAGAGCCAGATGGCTTGAGTATGGGTCTGGGACAGGTCAGTTCCCTTTGGGGATGTTTCTTATGAAGCTGGGGCGGGGGTGGGAGTAAGGGTTTCCCCCTTTCCCTGAGGTGAACAAGGAGGACCCAAGATCCAGGCTGCCAGGAGAAGACTCGGGGAGGCAGGTGGGACTTGCTGGAAGGGAAAGTGCTGGTGGGGGAAACACTCCTCATCCCCACTTCTCTGTGGAGAGGTTGTCACTCTGTGAGGGGGAAGGAGGGTCCTAGACTACAGTCTGGGGGTCAAGAGGTTGCAATGGGCGGGAGGAGGGAGTTCAAAAGGTGCTGTGGTTTCTCTGGCCCCCTCTGGGATCCCAAGGACACAAAGCATCTTCTGGAGGGGAAAACCCCAGATCAGAGCATGCAAAAGCTAGAAAGACACATTCAGACAAAAAGCAACAGAGATCGGCAGAGATGGTGAGAGAAGTGGAGAAAGGGTAGGTTGACAGAACCCATAGAAGATCATCTTCCCCCCCAGCACCTTCTCCATGCCAGCTTTTGGAAGCTTCCCCGAAAGTCAAAGTCCCCTGACTCTAGCCTTCTTGTTAGTCCTGGCCACCAGCTCTGAGCCCCCAGTATCCTATAGTACATGCCCCATGGCTAGCCACCCTCAGACTGCTGTCCCTCACCCAGCCAGACCCAGATCATCAAGTCCAGGGACACTGAGGGAGGGAAGGACAGGGGATAGAGGTGCTGGCATGCTCGCAGGACTTCAAAAATAACCCAGTGAGTCTGGGTCACGATTCTGAGTCATCCAGTGGGGACACGGCTCTGTCGGAACCTGCTGCTATTTTCTCAGGAAAACTTAAGAAGCCAAAAAACTGGGAGAAGCACCAGCCGGCAATCGCTCTAAAAATAGGCTGCATCTCAGGATGTACCCCAGGGAGATGCTGAGCCTCTCTCTGTAGATGGAGCCTCTAGGAGGCAGGTGGTGGGCGCCAGTGGGTGTGTATGCAGGTGTGTGTGTGTGTGTGTGTGTGTGTGTGTGTGTGTACACATGTGTTGCTGGGCCTGCCTGGCTGTTCTGGGCCCAGTGAATACAAGTCACTGTGCACATGTGCACACACATGAAAATCTCTATGGAGCTGTAGGAGTATGCCTGGAGAGCTGGAGGCAGCATATGCACATGCTGTGTTTATACCAGTGCCCAAATGTATGTGTGTGCCCATGCATGAGTGACCCTCAGTTCCCTCATCTGTGAAATGGGGATCAAGCTGGTTTCTACTTCACAAAGTGGTTGTGAGGAACAGATGCATGTCACAGAGCCAAAGCCAGGACAATGGGAGCTTTTGTTTTACTATCACAAACAACAACACAAACATGGCCAAGGTGCAGGAAGAGACCAGATACCCAGTAGGGTCAGGTCAGGGACTTCAGATGCCTGTGGGCCTCTCTGAGCATGTATTAGCTGTTGAAGAGAACTCACTGCCCCAGAACCGCCCCTGAGCCCATGGCTGTATTATGCTCCCTTCCATACATTACCTCTCTGGGCCTCCTATCAGCTCCAGGTAGTAAGGTTTAGTGAGGCCATTTTGCAGACAAGTAAAGGGAGGCTGAAACAGAAGGGAAGTGGCAGAGCTGGGATTGGAGCTCCAGGCTGCACAGTTCCCCAAGCAGGGGCTGTCTGAAAAGATACCAGGGTGACCATCCCCCACAGGTGCCCCTAGCCTGCAGCCCAGAGATCTGGGCTGGCCTGAATCCTTGCTCTATCCCTACCTACAGGCCCCTCACAGTGGCACAAACTGTATCCCATTGCCCGGGGAGACCGCCAATCACCAATCAATATTGTATCCAGCAAGGCACTGTTCTCACCCAGACTGAAGCCACTGAAGCTTTCCTATGAGGGCTGCACGTCCCTCAGCATTGCCAACAATGGCCACTCTGTCCAGGTGGACTTCAATGACAGCGATGATCGGTCTGGTAAGTGGTCCCTGACAGACCCTGGCAGCCCTCCAACTGGGGTCCTAACCCTGTTTTGGGCAGGCTCAGGAAGGGCAGCATGAAAGGAGAGCTCCATCTCTCACCAGCTATGAAGCCATGAGCTGAGCCTCAGGCTCCTTAGGCATAAAATAGGAGTAATAAGGCCTTGTTTTGCTCCCTTGGATCATAGAGAGGAAAAATAAAAAACCTAAAGTGATGTTCATATGGCTGGCATACAGCAGATGCTCAGAAGCTCAAGAAATGCTATTTCCCTTCCTTCTCTTCCGTTTAGTGCTTTAGGTCAGGTTTGTTTTCATGCTGCCCCATCATTGACCTGCTGTGTAGCCTAAGGCCAAAGACTCTTCTCTGTGCAATCTGGCTAATCCCAGCAAAGAGAGAAGGAAGCTAAAATGTTTTGAGTGCCAGGCCCCTTGCTAAGGTCATAGGCAGCTTTTATTCCTCTCAAGAACCCACCTCTAAGATGAGCAAGTAGAGACTCAGTGAGCTGGGGAAAGCCCAAAACAGCCTCGTCTAGCTCCAAAGATCTTCTCTCCAGTCAACATACAACTTCAAGATTCCAACCATCTTGGGCCAGAGAGAAGCCAGCAGGAAATTGGGGCACTCTTTTTCCAATGTCTCTTTGCCCTGGGATTAAAGTCCAGGTTCTTTCATGATAAACTCCTAGGCAGAGGCCTCAGAAGTGCTCTTCAATGAAGGGATTATATCCTTATGATCAGGCCTGTGAGGGGTGGAGTGGGGCAAGGAGGAAACCTGATAGAGTTTCTTGTGTAAGGAAGTGACTGGAACTCTGCCCCCCCCCTCACCACCCTCACCCCCCACCCCCACACACATAATAAAAGTACTGACGGGAACTTATGTTTCAAATAGAAAAATCAAAGGGCAGAGAAGTGGAGGGAAGCTAGATAGGAGTCATCTTAGTTGCTTAGCCCTGAGTTCCTTGGTGGGCTAGGAAAAAAGGGAGAGGATCAATTATAGTTCTGTTGCAGAAGGGAGGAAATCCTGCAGATCCTCAGAGGAGAGACACAGTATTTCCTGGTACTGAATTCTAAGAAAAGCTTAGAGCTTTTCTAGAGCTTAGGGGAGGGACATGGGGCTCTTGATGACCCTAGATGAGTTTATAAAGGAACAGTTTTCATATAGCCGTACCTTATAAACAGCCTTCAGAGGGCAGTGAGGGTTCAATTCAGACATCAGTAGCTCAGTGAGGGCCACTGTTGTTGGGGGAGGGCCCAACGGGTCATGTCTCCGGACCACTGATCCAGAGGCTCACTTTCAGACCTGGCTAGGGTTCCCTCCTGTACCAGAGTGCCCAGGCCTGAGGGGGCAGGGAGCCAGTGGAAAGAAGTTGTACTCAGGAGTGAGATAGTTGGGGCTCTGCCATTCACCAGCTATGTCACCTTGGGCAGGATACCTACCTTTCTGAGCTTCAGTCCCATATTATCCAACAAGGGTAACAATGAGGCCCCCTCAAGGTCTCTGTGAGGGTTGATGCCTACGGAGTGCTGAATACATAGCATGTGCACAGTGAATAGCAGTGTGTTCTATGGTCAGGACGAAAGGAGGAGGTTAAAGGAGCCAAGCTCAAAAGAGTTAGGGAGGGAGTTCACTCACTGAGACGCTTCACTCTAGAGTCCCAGGTAGGGCAGGGGTGGGCACCCACAGGCTGTATCAGGGAGTTCAGCCTGCTAAAGGCCCTGCTTCTCAGATAAGGCAGGGCAGCAAGGAGGGGCCTCTGGACTGTCCTGTCATCCTCCTCCTCAAGGGGCCCACAGGAGTCAAGGCCCTGCCCTGGTCACCCATCCTGAAGGGGGCTAGTGGAACTCTGAGCCTAGGGTTGTCACCTGATCTATGGGCTCACATTCAGGCCTGGCCGGAGCTTTCTCCACTGCCAGATCCCTTTCAGCTAGAAATTCAATCAGTCCCAGGAGGCCTTGTGTGTGGCCCCAGCTCACTGAATACCAGGGTAGGAAAGTTACAAAAACAGCATATGAGGTCTGACAATTAAGTTCGGGAACTTGTTGCAACAATGTTGCTAACCTTTTTTTTTATATCAGAGGGATTATTCATTATAAATTTCTACCACCCGGACAAACAGTTAACCAAGTGTACTATTTGGAAGAGCTGAAAAGGCTGCGTGAAAAAGTTAGACGACCTGAACTTTTCGCCAACCATTCATGGCTCTTGCATCACGACAATACACCAGCTCACACGGGCACTGTCTGTGAGGGAGTTTTTAGCCAGTAAACAAATAACCGTATTGGAACACCCTTCCTACTCACCTGATCTGGCCCCCAATGACTTCTTTCTTTACCCGAAGATAAAGGAAATATTGAAAGGAAGACATTTTGATGACATTCAGGACATCAAGGGTAATACGACGACAGCTCTGATGGCCATTCCAGAAAAAGAGTTCCAAAATTGCTTTGAAGGGTGGACTAGGCTCTGGTGTCGGTGCATAGCTTCCCAATGGGAGTACTTCGAAGGTGATCATAGTGCTATTCAGCAACGAGGTATGTGGCACTTTTTCTAGGATGAGTTCACGAACTTAATTGTCAGACCGCCTAAGTGGAACCCACCAAAAAGGCCATGGGGGAGGGGCATTTGAGGTACCTGGGCCTGGCCATCGAAGTGGGGACCCTCAGGAGCTGGCCTCTTGATAATACCAGGTCCTGGGGAGGCAGCACATCCTGGTGATTAGGGGCTTCAGCTCTGGACTTACAAAGGAAATGCAGGCTTATAGCTTAGCTCAGTGCCTTGCTGTGTGACCTTGGGCAAATGCTTTACCCTCTCTGTGTCTCTGTTTCCTCCTTTATAAAATAGAGATACTAATAGGTTCTGTCCCTCATGGGGACTAAACAAAATAATCCTTCTGCTCCAACCCTGGGTCAGGGCTCCAGACATGGGAGGTCTATTGTTAGTGATAATGGGGGCCTGAGAGGCAACATCCCATCTTCCATGTGAAATGAGGCAGAAGTGGGGAGGATGGAGAGATGTACTCTGTTGGTACTAGACTCTTCTGCTACCCACGGGCTATCAGAATTTCTGCCCTGGCCCAGCTAAGGGTCTAGGGAATTGAGTGGAGACTGACCCAAGGCCAATTAGCCCAACCAATTTTCCAAATGAAAAATGTATCCCCCTCCAGGGCACTGCCCTGATCCTGGCACTACCACCTGCTGGGCTGTGTGGGTTCTCTTACTCGGATTGTTACACACCCTACTTCTACCCGCAGTGATGACTGGGGGGCCCCTGGATGGGCCCTACCGGCTCAAGCAGTTCCATTTCCACTGGGGCAAGAAGCACAACGTGGGCTCAGAGCACACGGTGGATGGCAAGTCATTCCCCAGTGAGGTAAGTGTCCTCCTCAACCTGAACCCTTTTACTACTTGGGGAAGGAGTAGGAGACTAGACAGTCAGCGGCTTGTGGGTGCCTGGAATGGGGCTCTGAAGGGAATGAGGAGGAGCACCCAGGGGCCTTTGACAGAGACACCCTCCACCCACCCCCAGTACAGGGTCCTCCACCTGATCTCTGCCCACTGCTGTCCTGGTCTGTATGTCCAGAAGGAATTTTCTGAGGGGCAAATCCAGTCCCACCGTATCCTCACTAACAAGCCCCTAAGGACTGAGCTTAGCATTCAAGACCCTGTATGAACTGGCCTTGCCAGGCCCCAACCTCTCCTCATGCTGGCCTGCAGATGGTGAACCACCTGCCCACACCTGGCCCTTTTATACCTCCAGGCTTTTGCCCATGTTGTTCTCTCTGTCTGGAATACCTGTCTCCCAGTGTTCCATCTGATAACCCCTAATTATTCTTTGGACTCAACTGCAGGTGCCTCCTCCTCAGGGAGTGTCACACTGGATGGCCATTATCTATTTCACAGTTAGTTCATGGAGGGCAGGGCCTGAGCCAGATTCCTCTTTGGTCCCCTGGGGCTCAAGAAAGGGTTAGGCCCAGAGCAAGGTGGATACACTCTGTGCCCTTTGGGGGCTCCCCAGGGCCACTCAGGAACCTTAGGAACTAGGTTTGACAGCGTGCCCCGCCCCCCCTGCAGAGGGGCCAAGAGTCAGGTGGGAGAGAGGGGAGCCTGGCTCTGAGCTCCCATGGCCCCTGGGAGGCGCTAAGCACTAGCCTGGCCTGTTGTTACCCATGCAGCTGCACCTGGTTCACTGGAATGCCAGGAAGTACAGCACCTTCGGGGAGGCAGCCTCAGCACCTGATGGCCTGGCTGTGGTTGGTGTCTTCTTGGAGGTGAGGAGGTTACCCAGCACAAGAAGGGTTATGGGAGGTCTGGTACTGCCCATAGTTCCAGAACACAGTGGTGCTGGGCTCATACTACCGTCTCCCTGACAGACGGGGGATGAGCACCCCAGCATGAACCGTCTGACAGATGCACTCTACATGGTTCGGTTTAAGGTGAGACCAGGGGTCCATGCCTCTGACCCAGAGCCTGGTGGGGAGGGAGCAAGAGGCTAGATCACAGAGTGCACCCATTCACTCTTCCATTCTGGCAGCAAACCCTCACTGAGATGAAGGTTGCAGGTCAGCGTCTGCACTATCCTGCACCTGATTCCTTTTCAACAGGGTCAGTGGCCCCATGGAGAGCCCAGCATGCAGACTGGGTGGGTATAGGATTGATATGATGCTTGTCACATTTGTTAATGGTCGTCCAACAGGCAATGCCACTAAGGGCCGCTGAAGGCACGGGAGAGGACATGATGGCCAAAGAGCTCCCGGAGCTTCAGCTTTTACATACAAGCAAATGGGTGAACAGGGCCCGGCCCCGGCTGGGAGATGGCATCTGGGATCACAGACATTTGCCCACAATTTGCATCAATGAGCCAAGGAGAAGCCTAGATCCCGCTGACAGAAATGGGTAGGGAGGCTGCTGGTCTGGTCCTAGTGGGAGGTATATGCTGATTTCTGGGTTCCCCTACCCTGCCCCAGGGCACCAAGGCCCAGTTCTGCCGCTTCAACCCCATGTGCCTCCTGCCTGCCCTCCGGCACTACTGGACCTACCCGGGCTCTCTGACAACGCCCCCACTGAGCGAAAGCGTCACCTGGATCGTGCTCCGGGAGCCCATCAGCATCTCTGAAAAACAGGTGAGTCCTCCAGGTGGAGCCTCAGGTGGAGGGATGCTGCCCTCAGGACCCACCCCAGACAATGTGACTCTTCCAACCAGCAACTCACAGCCTGTGGTCCCACCATCAAGGCTCCTGGCTTTTGCTAATAAACATTTAGATTTTTAGATGGGAGTTAGCTTGATTGATGGTCATCAGGACCTAGACACAGGTGGGAGGGGAAACCCCTGGATCCTGGGATCACGCCTACTGTGTTAGAACCTGAATGCCGTGTTTGCTGATAAGCCTGACAGGATTGGAACTGGAACTAGATGAAGCAGGGTCCAGGTTCAGAGGCCCTTTAGTCAGTAAATAACTGACATTGGGGTCCCAAAGAGAGAATGAGAGGGGAGGACTGGGGACAAACCCTAGGGCCAAGAGGAGGGAGAGGCAGAGCAAGCTGGGTGGGGTATGCCAGGTGACGTGTCTGGGATCAGAGAGGACCACAGCACCCCATTCTACCCTGAGTAACTCTTCTGCCTTCTCAAGATGGAGAAGTTCCGTAGCCTGCATTTCACCTCAGAGGAAGATGAGAGGATCCACATGGTGAACAACTTCCGGCCGCCACAGCCACTAAAGGGCCGTGTGGTCAAGGCCTCCTTCTGGGCCTAAGCTGCCTGCCTGCCCAGCCAGCCACTAGGGCACCATCTTCCCAAGGGCTTCCACCTCAGCAGACACCAAACCATATGAAGCTCCCTGCCTGGGGGTGCTATGAACCCCCTCCTACAGCTGGCTTGTTCCTTGGCCACCCTGGACGCTTCTTGATGGGATCCTGAATCTGAGGATACCCTTCAACTGCCCTGGGGACAGGAAGGACAGGAGCTGAGCGTGGTCCAAGCCTGGGACTGCCTCTGCTCTCCAAGACCCAAAGGCCCCTGGGAACCTCCTTTTGTCTTCCCCACTGGCAGTAGCAGCAACCCCACCCTGATCTCACACTGTGATGGACGAGACTGAGCCCTCTGGGGCAGGCAGCTGGCATTGTTAGAAAGACTCAAGCAATAATTAGAGGTGGGCAGAGCTGCCCTCTCAGCATTACCTCTTCTGCAGGCCTCCACCATGCACGAACATCACTGCCAGTCCATTAAAATCAGCACCCAGCCTGCTGGAGATAACATGGCCTTCTCCCTCCAGCCACCAGCTGCCATGAGCAGGCACTGCCTGCAGCTTATGTAGTATCTCCCCTCATTCCCACCCAGCCACCAAAGCTACCTACATGACAGTCCATCTGTGCAATGATTAATAAATTCATTCATCCATGCAACAAATACACATTGAGTGCCTGTGCTATGTCAAGTTCTGTTCTAAACATTAGGGAGGAGCTGGTGATGAGTCAAGCACAGTATGTTGGGAGGAACATGGATACTGAGTAGGTGAGGGTTATATAGAGGGCTGTAGGGGCAGAGAAAAGGAGGAGGCTACCTCGTCTGGTGAAGAAACTAAATTCCAGCCAGTATTCAAGGCAGGGAGAAGGGACTATGTTTGAAGCCAAGGGAAGAGCAGGTGTGCAAGCTCAGAGGTGAGAGAGAGCCCAGAGTGTTTGTGGAGCTGAAAAGGACCGATAGGAGTGGAGCCCTGAGGGAGAGCCTGGGACTCTCTCCCAAGGCTAATGGGGAGTCCTATGGGATCTGGGGTAAAGGCGAGGTAGGGCCAGATGTGCAAAGGGGTAAGATCCCTGTGGAGTATAGATGGGCAGGCAGGAATGGCAACTGGGAGGAGGTGGTGAAGTGGCTAGGAGAAAGGCAACAGGGCAGTGGAGATGGAGAGCAGGGGGCTGGATGAGAGATTTAGGAGATGGAGCCCTAAAGACAGCATTTGGCTATCTGTGAGGGACAGGGGAGTCTGGGTTGTGCCCCTGGGTGGAAAGTGGGGTCTCCACGTGAACTGGGAACCCTGGGGAGTTGCTGACCAGGGTGGGCACACAGCAGTTTCAGGCTACTGGAGAGGAGAACGAGGAAGCCGTAGAATGTTGGGATCTGAGCTGAGAAGGGATGTGAAGGGTGGGGGGCTGCTTTGGAGCATCTTAACTCAAGGTGGTAGGTAAGAGAGGAGGCCTAGGATGGCTGGAGGACAGTTTTGTCCCTGCCCACACTCCTGGTCTGATGCGGGGGCCATTTTCTACCTTCATGTTTCAGGTGCTGGTGAGAAGGGTGGTGCCTGAAAGACAGTATTTACTCAGCTTGGGAGCAGATGGCAGCAGGGATGTAATGTTGGTAATGCTGCCTCTGAAGGCAGGCGAAGGGCCTGGGGCAGATGTCTGGCTCTCTCTCTATGATCCAAGAACTGTCATTACTCTCATTTTACAGATGAGGATGATGAGGCTGGGCAAGTGGCAGAGCAGGATTTGAACCTGTATCTGTTTGATAACTCTCCTGCTCTATGCCAGAGCCACCTGACCCAAGGGAGGGAAGGATGAGCATGTTGGTGGCCACGTGGAGGTCACACAACAGGCCTGATGCTGCTGGTCCTGCCAGGGACCTTGGCCAGCCCCTCTTGGGGATGGTGGCACCACAGAGGACTTGAGAAATGGGAGCTGGTTTTATAATAATTATCCCAAGGCTGCCAAGAATCCTCACTCCCAAAATCCTTTCCTTTAATTCATTTTTTAAATTTAAAACTATTTTAAAACCAAAAAGTAGCCACTTTATGTTATACTCACACCCCAAGATTTGACCCTATTACATCTAAATGGGATGCACCAGCTCGTGCCCAAATGCCTCCAGCAAACCTGACCTCAAGAGACCCAGGACTGGATCCTGAATCCTCATCTGAGCCAAGACTGCCTCCTGGAAGTGACGCTGGGCACATGTGAAGCACTCAAAACAAGACGGGCTCTGCTTGCTTCCCGAGATCCCAGACAGGCCCTCTCTGGGGAGCCAATGTGGCTCTGAAAGAGACCTGGGCTGGTGGCCCAGGCCAGTGGTCACAGCATGCCCAGTCTGTACCCCAAAGAATCTCCTGGAGGAGCAGGCCCTGGACCCCACAGCGAGTCTCCCCTCTCTGGGGTGGGCCTCTGATGATGAGGTGACTGTGTAGACTCAGCCCCCCCAGAGCTTGGCCTGCAGAAGACTTGCTCCCAACCCGATGGTTACCTCTACAGCTGCCGCTGCTGCAGAGTGCTGAGCAGGGGGCTCCCCTTATGGCTGGCCAGGGACACCCACCTGCCAAGGCACTCATCCATAGAGAGAGTGGTCTGTGGCCTGAGCAAGGGTTGGGGTCAGGGACAGAGATGGGTCTGAGGTAACGGTTGCAAGATAACCTAACAAAGTTACTGAAAGAGTTGACACCTGGAAGGGGGCCACACTGACGTCCAAGCTGATTGGGCCTGTCAGCTACAGCTGGAACTGGCCTGGGGGTGGGGAAGGAGATCAGATAACAGTACCTGCCCAGCCTGGACATCTTGGGGAGACTTCCATGTCCATAGATCATAGCATCAACTCTGAACCCACCCTTAAAGGCAAAAATATATTGCTGGTTCATCAAGATTCTGAGGGGAGGGCCAGCCGAGTGTCTCAGTTGGTTAAGAGTTGGCTTAAGAGCACGAGCTCTGAGCAACAGGGCCGCCAGTTCGATTCCCACATGGGCCAGTGACGCTGTGCCCGAGCTGAGCTGTCGCTGAGCTGCCAACAGGTGGCAGGATGGCTCAGCTGGTGTAACAACAAGATTGCCTGCTCGATGGTGGGCTATGCTCACCCGCAACTAAGACTGAACTCGGCACCTTGAGCTGAGCTGCCGCCCGGATGGCTCAGTGGATAGAGAGTGCACTCTTAACAACAAGGCTGCCAGGTTCGACTCCCGCATGGGATGGTGGCTATGTCCACCTGCAACTAAGATTGAACACAGCACCTTGAGCTTAGAAGCCACGAGCTGCCGACGGGAAGCCAGATAGCGACTGGCACCCTCCACAACGAAGATTGAAGAACAACAACTTGGCTGGTCCCTTCCCCAATTCCCCAACACTGTTCCCCTCCCCCAGTTCCCCAATAAAATCTTTAAAAAAAAAAAAGATCTGAGCAGAGTGGGGAATGTGACTCTTTGAGCATGGAAGATTCTGGTATTCGTCCTGCAGCCAGAGGCAGGGCCTGGGAAATGCATCCCTTTCGGTGTCTTCTTTGCTCACAAACTCCAGGGCAGATGCACTGGCTTTCACACCTGGTCTTTGCACCACATATCACTCAAGCCCCCCAGAGCTTGTGTCCTCCTCTGTAAAATGAAAATTGAGTCATGTGAGTCACATACATAATTTAAAATTTTCTAGTAGCTCTATTTTAAAAGGTAAAAAGAAACAAGTATATTTAATTTGAATAATATATTTTATTTAACTCATCCAAAATATATTATCATTTTAATGTCATCAATATAAAAACATTAACAAAATATTTTACATTTTTTGTGTTAAATTTTGAAATCCAGTGTGTGTTTTATACTTACAGCACATCTTAACTCAGGCTAACCACATCTCTAGTGCCCAAGTGCGCATGTAGCCAGTGGCTACCATATTGGATAGTGCAGCTGGAAATGGATGTCTCCCTTTGCAGGGTCATCTGCTGCAAGGTTTCCATGCAGGCCCTCTGGCTTGGCCTGTAGCCAGGCAAGGTGGTGGCAGGAGTAAATCAGATCTGCTCCAAGACTCTGTCTTCCAGGGCAGTCTCAGAACACTTGATGCCAACTTGGCTCCCTCCATTCTCCACCAGGAAACCCCCTTAACCCCCACCTTACTCCAGCCTGGCTGACCCTGCCCAGGCCACCCTTGCAGGACCTTTGCTGTTCCTCTAGGAGAAAGGCCAAGACCTCAGCAAGGAGCTGACCATAAGAGGCTGTCAAGAGTTGGGGAAGGCAACAGTATCCCTGAGAAGGGTCCTGGCTTGGTTGAAGAGACTTGATTAGTCTGGGAGGGCTTCCTGGAAGAGGGGCCCAGAGCAAATTATGGTTGACCCTTGAACTACATGGGTTGGAGCTATATGGGTCTACTTATATGCAGATATTTTTCAATAAATACTGTAAATGTATTTTCCTTCTGATTTTCTTAGTAACATTTTTTCTTTAGTTTACTATATTGTAAGAAAACAGTATATAATACATATAACATATAAAATATATGTTAATCAACTATTTATGTTATCAGTAAGGCTTCTGGTCAACAGTAGGCTATTAGTAGTTAAGTTTCAGGGGAGTCAAAAGTTACACGCAAATTTTGGACTGCACAGTGGGTCAGTACCCTCAACCCCCGCATTGTTCAAGGGTCAACTATAGTTGGCATCCTCAGCAGCTCCTGTGAACATTTACCAGACAGAGAGGAAGAAGGCCTATCCCACCCCCCCACCCCACCCCCCGGGCATGTATCAACAAACAGGAGATGTGTGGCTGGGGACATAGGGGTCTCCAGGTCCTGGAGGCCTCAAATGCGAGGCAGATGTTTACCTTTCCATCCAGGGGCCATGAGGAGCCACTGGAAGTCTAGAGCAGGGGCTGAGGTCCTTCCGGATTGAAAGAAGAGGATCTTCTCTGCGGCTCAGAAAGCACTAGGCATTGCTTTGGCCCGAATCCACCTCTCAACACAGGCAAATTCTAGCAGGTACAATTCATCAGCTCCTCCTACTGCCCCGCCTTGGTCCCCCAGAATGGATTCATGCCTGGGCCCTAGCAGTTCCTGGCTTGGCTGTCTGTGAGTCTAACCTAAATCTCTCCAGCTGCAACCCAAATGTTTTTGTCTTCAGGTATGTGACAGGGTAAACAGGTGGCTCTTTATTCCCACTGAGTTGCTCTCTTAGGGCAGGTATTATGGGAAAGACATGGGGACACAGGGGCCCCAGTGTCAATTGGGCTCCCAGGGGACCCTCAGGTTTTCAGGAAGAGGCTCTTTCTCCTCCTCCTCCTCCTCCTCTCTCAGCTCGTGCTCTGGGCACAGATATCTCCAGAGGGCACATTGCCCTGTCTCTCCAGTTACCCAGGCCTCCGGGGAACTGGAAAGTGGGTCCTTGCTGCAGCTGCTGCTCCTGAATGTTCAGGAGTAGGTTTTGGGGGTTACAATTGTTTCAGCTAGAGGAAGCCACAACAGGAATCAATAAGCTGCCCGGGAACCCTGGAGCATCCAAGCTGAGAGAATTCCTGGTCTGACCCCATTCTACAGATAGAACAATTGAGGCACAAAGAGGGGAACAGAGTTTGCCAAAGTGAGTTGGTGGGAGACCCAGGATTCATGACTCCTGGTCCAATGCTCTTCACTCATCAGGAGAGCCTTATAGATCAAAAAGACCCTTATATCGAATAACTTCCTACTTGCCTGTCATGGAGCCTGAAATCCTGCCATTTGAGCATCAGGGCTCAGTTAAGACATAGTCCTAGATAAAATGCAAATGCCCACAGTTGGTAACACCTTATGGGGGTGCGGGGGCAATGATTTTATCACCTCCTTTTCAATCTGCTGTACGACCCCTTGTCTTGGTATCCGTTTCCACATCTATAAAATGGGTCTGTGAGAGGCCCAAGGGACAAAAAGTAGGACTTTAGGGAGGAGAGAAAGCAGATTTCCCAGAAGCGGAGTCAGGTTGTGACTGAGCTTGAGGCAGACAGCTCTGGATCTCAGGATGTGGGTCACCTCATGTGCCCCCTAAGCTGAAAGGGGCCATGGTGCTGGGCTAAAGCTGGCAGGAACAGGTGACTGCAAGATCCTCCCAAGACCCCCAGATCTTTGCCCATCAATGTGAAGGAGAATACCTGGGCTGAATTTTCTACCAGCACAATGTAATGAGGGCTCTGTGCTAGATTTAACTGGTTTACAGAAAATAAAGACATTCCATGTATTTCACATAACCAAGTCCATGAACTATGACCCATACAACAGCAATGTCTGTACTTTAGGAGAAACTGGTGCTTGGAAATGCTTTCTCTCCTAGGAGAACAGAGCTTTAATGGTATAATTTCAGGCAGGAGCCAGGTGAGCTAAAAAGATATTTGGGGGGCAGCCCAGCCTTTGAAACTCTAGCCCCAACACTAAACCCAGAAGCCTGTGGTTTCTGTTGAAAGTAGTGGGGACCTGAAGGGGAGCTCCTCACCCTGTGGAACTCAGTTCTGCTAGGTGCAGAGCTGCTCGCATGAGTCCTTTGACCCGGGTTGGGGTGGAGGGCTGCTTTAACTGGCGCTAGCACTGGCTCTGGCATCTCCTGGGGGCTCAGGTCAGAGCAGCAGCAGCCAGCTCTACAGTTGTTGAGGCGCCTGCCTCCATTCCAGAGTCCCGTAAGGTCAGATGTCATGCTGAGGAAAGAAACTCAGGTGTCTGGCAGCAGTCAAAAGCTCACCCAACTCAGCCAATTCACTGAGCCCTTGCTATAAGCTAAAACCCCTAAAGATGGACCCTTAGTGCCTTTGGCTAATGCCAGGAAATGTCAGGCTTTGGTTCCTTCTTTTTCTTCCCCACTTTACACTGACATGTGGTAGAACTGGGGTTGTTGCCGTGGGAACAGAGAAAGGAACAGCCAACAGTTAGGGTTCCACTATAAGACCCAGAGCCCCTTACCCCAAAGCCTTTTTACTTTAGCATAATTTCAGACTTATGCAACAATGGAAAAAAATAACACAATGAATGTCCACAGACTGGTCACCCAGACACCCCATTTTATCACATTTGTTCTCTCTCTCTCTCTCTCTCTCTCTCTCTTTCTCTCTCTCTCTCTCTCTCTTCATATATCGATATATACATTTTTTTAACTGAGAATAAGTTGCAGCCATGATACTCTCTTTCCCCTAAATACTTCAGTGGTTTTTCCTAAAAACAAGGACACGCTGTAACACAACCAATCAAAATCAGAAATAAAGAACCAAAATCAGGAAATTAACATTGTTACATACATCAACATACCTTATTCAGATTTTGTTAATTGTCCCCATAATGTCTTTTGTAATCCCCCCAAATTCCCAAGTCAGGCATTGCATTCAGTTGTCCAGCCCCTGTAGCCTTCTTTTCTCTGATAGTTCCTCCATCTTTGTCTTTCACGACATTGACATGGTTGGAGAGAGCAGGCCAGTTAGGTAGCAGGATGTCCCTCAGTTGGGTTTGTCAAATGTTTCCTCATGAAGAGATTCAGGTTATGAACTTTTTGTAGGAATATCATAAAAGTGATCCTGTGTTGTCTTCAGGCACACAATGTTAATTTGTTTCATTACTGGTGATGTTAACTTTGCTTTTTGGTTTAGAGGCTTTTTGGTGATTTTTTAAATTATTTTTTATTATGGAATACACATTTTTTAGAATTAGTTTCAGCTGTACAACACAGTACAATAGTTAATAATGTTGTAAATATTTTGTAGGGTGTCAGGTTTAGAGGCTTTTTAACTGAAGCATAACATATATACAGAAAAATACATATACTCAATGAAATTTCACAACCTGAACACACTTGTGAAACCACAACCCAGGTCAGCAAAAGTACATTTTCAGAACCCTGCAAACCCACCATGTCTTCTTCATCAAGCTCCCACCTCCCCAAAGTAACCACCATTCTCACTTCTAATAGTGTAAATCACATTTGTCTGGTTTTGAACTTCAAATAAGTGAAATCATTTATTTCAGAAACCTCCTTAGTTTCTGGCTTTTTTTTTTTTGCTCATATTATGTATGTGAGATTCTCAGAGCCAATTTTTTATAATAATAAATGCAATACCTCCCATTATGAGCCTTCAGTGAAAATTAAAGAAAGCATAATTTATCTATACGCATAATTCCAAAAAATCAATTTAATGCCTTAATTGTAATATAAAGGACAGCCATTTATAATATACAATAAAATATACTTACATATACAAATAGGTAATTTTTAATAAAGTAATACATGTATCAGTATGTAAATGCTGAGGCACAAGGACACTAAAGATGTGATGAGTTCTTCGAATATTTGTATCCATATTCAGAAGCCCCATAACATGGCAGCTACAAATGCATCTGGACAGAGGAATATGAATATTGTTACCTTCATGGTATGATTTTCCTAGAGGACAAACAACTCTTTATAAAATTCCAAAAGAACACAAAGTACAATAATTTGCTATATACTAAAACTGTGCAAGTGTTACTTTGTGTTTGCATGTCAAACAAAACAAGGTTGTAGGCTCAAATGAAGATAAACAGTTTCTTCACCTGCCTGAACATCCAGGTGAGACCTTCGAAGATGGAGCAAGACTCAGACAATCCTTGTTGTGTGAAACTGCCCTGTAGGACACCTGGCATCCCTAGGGTCTCCCCAACCATGTGACAACCACCCCCAGACTCCCCAAATGCTCTTTCGGTGGTATCACAAGTCAACGGGATGAGAGGGGAAGCCATCTAGGGGTCAGAGAACCATAGGGAGGGGCACCTGAAGAAGGTACAAGGTAGAGGGTTGAGCATGGCCTGAAGGAAGTGGAGTCCCAGATGACAGCACTGGTGGGAGGCTCTAAGGTGGGGCTTTCTTGTGGCCAACTCCTGCGGTAGCAGGCTGGTCTCTGGAGATAGAGGATTGGGGACCTTATTTGGACCTTGCTGCCTATTACCCAACTCCTGCCCAGAGGATGCCACCAGGACCTACACTTTCCTGGACCCTGCACAGACAATAGACAGTGGGGGTCCTGTCAACCACAGCCCCTGTGAGAACTTCCATGGACTAAAAATCCACAGAAGCCACACACTATGGGGCCCTCACATTTGTAATTAAATATCAAAATAATACTAAACTGACAGATAACTATAAAGAACATAAACAGTTCTGATTTCTCTATTATCTTTTTATTTTAATAGAATATTAAATTATTTTAAAGCACCTTCCGTTGGTGCCCCTGAGAACATGCTCCATGTGCCTGCGACATGACCCACCAGTGAACACAATCCATGGATTCACCTTTTTAATTAGACCCAAGACCTTTTGAGATGGGTACCATTCTTATCTCTATTTTGCAGATGAAATACTGAGGATCAGATCAATTAAGATGCTTGCTCCAGATCACATAGCAGGAGTTGCTGGAACCAGGACTGGCCTACCTTAGAGCCAAGCCCAAGCCACCACTCTCTAGGTCCCTTAAAAGGTATTAGCCGGCCTCCCCACCACTGACAGTGTCAGTTCCTGGTGTTAAGCACTGTGGAGGGACACACACACACACACACACACACACACACACACACACACACACACACACNACCACTGACAGTGTCAGTTCCTGGTGTTAAGCACTGTGGAGGGACACACACACACACACACACACACACACACACACACACACACACACACACACCCTTCTTCCCTCCCTCCCTCTACCAGCTCCGGGGAGTAAGACGCTCAGGTGTTTACCGCAGTGTGTTTACGCCCCCTCGTGGTCATGTGTGAAGCTGTAGCTTGGTCTTGGGTCCATCTTAGCCAGCCATCAGCAGCAGGGGCCCAGCCTCACTGTGGTGGGAAAGAACATTGCCCAACAGGTTACCACTTGTCAAAATATTTGACTCTTTTTGTTGTTGTTTGTGCTCCTGCTCTGCTGGCACAGTAAGCTCCTGTTTCCTTTGTTGTCCAGGGCGCCAGCACCGGGCAGAGCAGGCAGCTGGTTAGTGCCACGGAGTACCTCTGGGCTACTGGGGAAAGGGCATGCGTGGAGGGCCAAGGCAGTGGCCCCACTGTTCCTCAAAGGCATGAAGGATAGAGGAGGGCATTCCAGAGAGGGGAACAGCAGGAGCAAAGACCTGGAGGTAGTTACATGGAACTGAAAGTTAGTGTGGAAAAAAAAAAATGAATTGAATTTGACCCAGTCTCCAGCGTAGCCTGGGGATGGGGGTGCCCTGATTACAGTGACAGGTCCCAGTTCTTCAGACAGAAATAACTCTGGCAAAGAAAGGAGGAAGGCTCTGCCTCAACACCTTCACATACTCTCTCCTCTGTTCCCATTATGTAGCCACTACACAGCTGGCGGGGTGGGGGGTGGGGAGAGGAGTCTGCCCCCACCACATACATGGGAATGGTTGCTGCCATTCACCCGATGGAGAAATAGAGGCTCTAAATTCAGCTGAGGTCTCTTGCGCAAGCTGGGTATCCAATAGATGGCAATGCTGGGGTTCTCATGTCTGCCTGACTCAAGGCCCAGGCTCTGAAACCACCACATTACACAGGTACCCTGTGCCAAAAGAGTTGTTTGGCTTTTGGGAAAGCAAGTGTAAAAAATGCTCAGGGACTTGGCACTTTGTAAATGAGCTCCAAGGCCACAGTGCCACCCTGGTCTTCAGCTAGGCATAAAAAAATACCCAGTCCATGGATTCTCAGCCTTTTAGGAGAAGTGGCATGTTCAGGTGGAGGCTCTAATTGTTTACTATTGGCCAATTAAAATACATTTGGTTTTCCATGAGTATATATGAAATGCACTAGCCCTTTATTGCCCACTGGGGGACCAGGCTCAGAAAAGACGCATACTCATACATTGTTAGCACCCATGGAGGTGAAGGCCCCATTTAAATTTTGGTCTTTACCTAAAGATGGCTAAACAAAAACACAGTTTGGTGAGAAGGTAACTGTCTTCCCTGAAGAGGTGTATAGCTCTCCCTGTGGATTTGGAGAAGCCCAAATTGGCCCCTACAGATGTTAAATGTGGATAAGAAGCTTGTAGGAGAGTGACTTGGCTGTGAGACCAGTGAGCAGGGCCCAGACCCTTCTCAGCCACAAGCTTAAATTGGGTGCCCTGGAAACCTGGGGAAGTCAGTTCAGATCTCCAGACTTTATTTTGCTCTTCAAAGAATGGATATATGAGTGTCTCACAAAGTACACGGGTTTTGTCAGATGTAACTAGATTTTACAGCAAAAAGGTTCGTAGTGAAATGTTTGGCACTGCTGCATTATAGTTGGATGAATTCCTTTTGTTACATGACTTTTCAGTGCCTTAACTATGCCATTGTTCATTGTGAACCTCTCCCAGTGGTGGGTAGTAGGGATGTGCCCTTTTCTCTCAGATCGGGTTTCACAAAGTACACTTTAGGAAAGCATGGGTAAGAGGCTGTCTCAAGTCCTTTCCAGCCTTGGTCCAAGGGTTGAAGATGGAACAGGCAACCGTAGCCATAAAATTCAAGCCCTTCCGTTGGTCCACAAGGTCAGGACCTTTGTCCCTGCTGTCTTCTCTTATGGATATGTTCTCTCCCAGATACTAACAGGGTCGTGCCCTAACTTCCTTCAGATCTCTCTCCAAAGCCTATCTTATCTGAAGAGACTTCCCAGGTGTCCTAGCTGAAAAAGCACTCTGGAGGCCCTGCCCTCCCCGCAGCTTTCTCCCTTGTAAGACAGCCCACAGTCCTCTGTGCTGTGTCTTCTCCCTTCCCACGCCTAAGTGCAAGTGTGTAGGATAGACATTATTGGGGGTTTTCCTGGTGATTAAATACCTGCTGTGCGTTTAAAAAAAATTGTTTAAGTAAATAAGAAAATGGAAAGGTAAAGAATGTGAAAGCTCCTACAGATTTTCATGTCCTAGACATAAGCATTGTTAACTACTGGCGTGTGTCCCATTAAACTTTGCACACAAAGAGGCACACACAAAGGGAAGGGAGGAGAAGAAATGCACATATAAATAATTGTCGTTATTATCAAAAGGCCCTCTCTTCTTTGTTGTAATCTGGTTTGTCCATCTGATGTTCTGTTTTGGCCATTATCTCCTTCTAAGCCTTTCCAACCCCACGCTTGGTGTCCTGTTAGGTGCTGGGGGTGGGGGGAAGCACTTCTCAGGCCACAGCACTGACACTCTACCCCTCCCCCTGCATCCAGCCCAGGGTGTCCGCAGGTCCCTTGAGGGGTTGCCCACATGCCTGAAAGGGGCACCCCAAGCACTTGGGTTGGGACCTCACCAGGAGTGGCACAGAGTGGCCGCTGGGCACTTGAAATTTCCTGGCATACTATGTTTACAGGGCAGCACAAGCTGCACCATGATAGCCATTGCTTGCTGATTGAGCCTACTCGGCACCAGCATGCACTTCTGGGGGCTCAAGGGCTGTTTCCCAACTTCCTCTTGCCTCCTCTTCCCTACACCAGACCCCTAGAGCTATTCTACTCCTCTTCAAATTTACTTTCAAGAAAGAATACCAGTCATTGGCAACTTGGAGTGCAAATGACAAGTACAAGGCCCACACAACTGCCCTTTCCAAGTGGTTCTGATTATATAAGATATGCCAGATGGAGTAATGTATTTGTATGTTTCTTGTAGAAAATTTGTAATGCTTTTCTTTAACTCTCTCTTTTGGATAAATTAAAAGAAATAGAATTAGAGTGTCAAAGATCTGTCCATTGGGTAGCCTCAAATTACACACCCACCTGCCAAGTTGGCAATGCCCACTCACCAACATTAAGTATTAATCATGTCTTAATATTCATCAGGTTGATTGACAATAATCAGCATCTCATTTTAATTCACATTTGTTTAGTTTTGAGTGAGGCTGAATATTTTTAAATATTTTCTCAGAAAAATGACAACTGAGCTGCTACTTTCCCTTTCTCAAGCAAGAAATATGTTATTTTCCTTCATTTTCTTGTTTCAAAGAAGCATTGAAAGATCAGATGGGGTCCTTGACTTGGCCATCATACATTGGGTGACTGAGCTGGTTATAGTCTTTAAACAAAATTTCCAGTACAAACAAAATCCTCAACGGTACATTTTTACTTTGGAACTGGCATGTGTGTGTGGTAGCTTAGAAAAACTGTGATTTCAGATTTAGTGGAGCTATGTAATTTTTCTCAGGAAAGTGTGGTAGGGACAGCCATCTGTGTGTCTCCAGTAGTTGGCCCAGAGCCTGACATTGTAGGTAACCATAAATGCCTGCAGATTGAGTTATTAAACTATGCTGCCTCCATCCTGAAGAACAACCCTCTGTAACCCCAAATAACTATCTATACAAAAAATATTTTGCACCTGTGGACAAAAAAGGGGTGCTGTAATAAAGCATAAATTCCTAATTGGGCAGGTCACTTGAAAGCATAACCACCCTTAAGAAAGCACATAATCTTCTAATCCAATCCCCTCATTGCTTTCTTCCTATCCTATTGTAATCTTCCTTACATTCCCTCATTAGGGAACTGCAGAGGACAGGTGGCTAGGGCCAAGTCAAAGTTGGAGGTGGGGAGACTATGTTGAGAGGCTTGGAATAGGATAGTAGAGTAGCTGGAGGCAAATGTTTGGATTGGAGAAATATTTAGGAGTTAAAATTAACTGTATTGGATAACTGACAGGAGAGTGGGGTGGGGTCCAGGGAGAGGGAAGAAGAGTTGAGGTGATTTTCAGGCTTCTTGCTTGGGTCTGTCGGCGGATTGTAAGACCATAACTGGGTTAGGGGAGGAGGGGAAAAGCTGGTTTGACAGGAAGATGAATTCGGGGCAAGTTGTATTTGAGGCCTCCAGTGGGAGTGCCCACCTGGTTGAATATAAGGGTGTGGTGCTTGGGAAAGGGGTCTGGACTGGCCCGCACAGAAATGGAGAGGAAGCCGTGGGGTGTCACCAACAGTAAGGAACTGAAAAGGTTGCCCGGTTTAGGGTGTGCAGAGTGGGGGGTGGTCACGTAATGGGATGCTCAGTCATATGACTGAATGGTCTCATAGCCCCGCTCTCAACCTACTCGGGGTAGGAGCGGGGCAGGGCGGATACCAAGTAGGTGGGGAGCAACCGGATTTGGCCCCTCCTGGTTCGTCCCTTCGGCCTGCCCTCTCGCCCTCCTCAGCCATTGGGCAATTCCACTGTCCGTCAAAGTCCCGCCTCCGCAGATGAACCAATAAGGGCTAGCGAGAGGATGCTTCCTTCATGAGTCGGATCTGCCCCAGTGGCCTTCAGAAGTGAGGTGGGTTGGAGGCGGTCGTGCGGCACAGACGGGACGGACCCCCAGCTCAGTGGCTCTAGCTGGTGACAGCAGTACGAGGGTCCGAGGTAAAGAAGGGTACTAGCGCGGGTTGTGGACATTCTAATCTCGCCGGGCCTCTCCGGGGCCCTCCCCCTCCCGCGGCATCGGCTCAGGTGATCCGGTGGAGAGCGAAGGTGAGGTGAGGTGAGGGGGCGGGTCCGCGGCCGGCAGGGAAGAGCTGGACTCACAGCCACGGTCACCCCACTCACGCCACGCGCCACGTGGGCTCGCAACTAGCCAAGGACCCTTGGCTGCGTACTGAGGCACTAGCTAGCTGCTTTAGCTCCAGGAGCACCCCTGTGAGCTCGGTGTCTCGACTGAATCCCCCTATTTTACAGTCTGGGAAGCTGGGGCTCAAGGACTTGGCGGCGCCCGGGTTTGAGGGAGATCCCGGCTTGGTGGACCGAGGAGGCCGCGCTCTTATCTACTATGGTCAGAGAATTGAATTTGGGAGCTGTTTGTTACCTGTAGGGACGCGAAATTGTTTGGGTCTGGGCTGCGGCGGATCGCCTCAGGTCAGGCCACGCTCCCAGGCTTCTCCAAAGAGCCCGGGACAGGGGAGGAGCGGAGCTCTGTGCGCGTCTTGACCAGCCGCTCCTGCCCCAAGTTCAGCCGGGTAGGTTGGGGGAAGGGGATGGTCCTCAGTTCTGAGAGCTATCGGATACTCCAATAGACAAACTTGGGGAGGGCAGGATTCATAAATGAAATCCAAAAAACACGTGGGAAACGCTCTTTTCTCCCGGGTCACCCAAGAAAATAGAAAGTAAAAAATAGAGCAGTTCTGTGTTGTTTTGTCTAAGGAAAAAATACCAACAGAGGCTGTTGAAGGTGCTAGGAAACTCTTTCCTGCATGCCCTTTTGGAGGCAGATGTGAACCTTTTGGAAATCAGTTTGGCAATGACTCTCCACTCTCCACCCTTTGACCTACTAATTCCTCCTTTGGGAAATAAGTAGGATAAAACCTAAGTAGGGAAAAGGTTGATGCATAAGGCAGTGTAGTTTGGTGTTTTATAAAGAGTGGTGGAAATAACCTTCAAATCCCCTACAATAGAGAATAGTTAAGTAAATTGTGATCGTTTATACCAAAATGGGATATTACACATCCATGAAATGTAATATCGTGAGTAAAATGCTCTTAACAGGAAAACTAGATTCAAAGTTGTGGTTACAACTATGTAAAAAGGTGTACAGAATGACTGGAGAAGTATACACCTAATAATAAAAGTAATAACTACCTTTTTTGGATTGAAGGGTCATATTTCATTAAATCCTCACAAAACCTTATGAGACTAGTATTCCCAGCCCACGGATAGACAGCTGGAGTTCAGGCAATGCGTCTGATGCTAGACAGCTAGTGTGCTACTGAGCCTTTAAAAATCCACATTCGGTCAATGTTTGAGGGCCTGTTGTGTGCCTGGTATAGGGATGTGCCCTGGAGAGTCACTAGTAAAGCAGCCATGAATTCCTGAATTCATGGAGCTTATAGACTAATGGGAAAGCACTTAAACAAACACTTACGTTCTGCTGGGGAGAGTGAACATAGGAGCTAGACAACTGGGCCCTAGCAAGGGAAAGGATTTGGAAAGGAGAAGAAAAAGGGGCCCCTGGGCCAACTGAAGGATGAATGAGCTCTGTGGGGAAGCCCTCAGTGGCTCCGTAAGAGCAGAAAGCATCTAAAAACCCTGTTTTCCTCATTTTCTGGAATGTATTTATGTGTTATAATGGGAGGTAGGGAGACTTGGTTTGGTATTTTGAGTTTAGTCAACTCTTTTAAATAGTTTACCTTAAACCACTTTTGTTCAGGATAGTAGCAAATTAAATGTTTTCAGAAGTCATCATTATTAAGATATTAAATTTGAAACTTTCTTAAACTCTTTAATTTTCAGCCTTAAAAAAACCCTTTTGCTGAAGGAACACATTTGCTTGTATAGTTTCAAAATGTCAAGTACTGTGTCTTACTGGATCTTAAATTCTGCAAGGAACGGCATTGCCACATTACAAGGGAGCAGAAGTTTATATTCAAGGTGCACATCAAGTAGGAATGAATCAAAATGGAAGCTGTTTTCCTGGGCACCAACCACCCTAAAAAACAATGCCCCATATGATGGCTTTGCTCTGCCAAAAGCCTACAGACATACATCGACAGAGGAAGACGATTTTCACTTACAGCTCAGCCCTGATCAGGTAAATGAAGTGCTGCGATCTGGTGAGTCAGCCCACAAGATTCTCGACCTTGTCAGCATCAGTGGAGGCCCAAATTCGGTGTTGCGGTTTGAGAGCAATCAACTGGCTGCCAATTCCCCAGTGGAGGACCGGCGAGGTGTAGCCTCCTGCCTGCAGACCAACGGGCTGATGTTTGGCATCTTTGATGGACATGGTGGCCATGCGTGCGCTCAAGCAGTGAGTGAGAGGCTTTTCTACTATGTGGCAGTGTCGCTAATGTCTCAGCAGACCTTGGAGAGGTTGGAGGGAGCCATGGAAAGCATGAAGCCTATGCTGCCCATCCTGCAGTGGCTTAAGCATCCAGGGGACAGTATCTACAAGGATGTCACATCAGTGCACCTTGATCACCTCCGGGTCTACTGGCAGGAGCTGCTTGACCTGCACGTGGAAATGGGACTGAACATTAAGGAAGCATTAATGTACTCCTTCCAAAGACTGGATTCTGACATCTCGCTGGAAATCCAGGCTCCTCTGGAAGATGAGATGACAAGGAACCTTTCACTCCAGGTCGCTTTCTCTGGGGCAACAGCTTGCGTGGCCCATGTTGATGGGGTTCACTTGCATGTGGCAAATGCTGGTGACTGCCGGGCCATCCTTGGTGTCCAGGAGGACAGTGGCATGTGGTCTTGTCTGCCCCTCACCCATGACCACAATGCCTGGAACGAGGCTGAGCTGTCACGGTTAAAAAGGGAGCATCCTGAGTCAGAGGACAGGACAATCATCATGGAAGACAGGCTGTTGGGAGTCCTCATGCCCTGCAGGGCATTCGGGGACGTCCAGCTGAAGTGGAGTAAAGAGCTGCAGCGCAGTGTCCTGGAGAGGGGTTTTGACACCGAGGCCCTCAACATTTACCAGTTCACCCCCCCACACTACTACACTCCACCCTACCTGACTGCAGAGCCTGAGGTCACATACCACAGGCTGAGGCCCCAGGATAAGTTCCTTGTGCTGGCCTCAGACGGCCTGTGGGATGTGCTAGATAATGAGGATGTGGTGAGGCTGGTGGTGGAACACCTGACTGAAGCAAGTAGGCACAAGCCGGACCTGGCCCAGAGACCTGCCAACCTGGGACTCATGCAGAGCCTGCTGCTACAGAGGAAAGCCCAGGGACTCCACGCTGCAGACCAAAATGCAGCCACACGTCTGATCCGACACGCCATAGGGAACAATGAGTATGGGGAGATGGAGCCAGAGCGGCTGGCGGCAATGCTTACATTGCCGGATGACTTGGCGAGAATGTACAGGGATGATATCACTGTCACTGTGGTGTATTTTAACTCAGACTCAATTAATGCATATTACAAGGGTGTTTAAGCATCTCCCATCTTATTGCCCAGGTTAACTTAAATGCTCTTCTAAGACATTTTTCACTTACTCTTAAACTAGCTATTCAAATCTTACTGTTAAAAGGGCAGGCAGATATAGCTTACTTAATAATAGACTAATGTGAGAAAAAGAAAACAGCCTGAGTTTAAAAACAATAATAGTGATTTCATGTCCCTGTGTGTTTTGGTCACTTCTACTACGCAGAGAGGGCAGAGCATAGAGACCACAGAATTGGCTTGGGCTCATGTAGCCCAAGTCCTTTCATAAAGACACTGTTGTTAAACTGTGTCAGCCTGAGCCTCCAAAGGGTAAATTTAATCATGATTCTAAGCATGTGAAGAACTTCAGGATCTTCTGAAGTCTTGCTGTAAAATCTATAAATTTGATAATCCTCAACTCACAATCATGAACTTTTAAACTATGAAGCAAGATTTTGTTTGTCTTTTTATTTTTAAATTACTAAGACCTAGGTTTACAAAGGATATTACAGAACAGTTTTCTATGCAATATTCTAACCTTTTTTGTGTGTGTGATTATACATGTGAAAACATTTTGAAATGCTGCATTCTAGTTCTATTTTAGTTTATTTTAAAACTGAGTCCTCAAACTTGCAAACAGGCCTCCTGTCAACATGCTTGGAATAACTTGTCCTGGTTTTCAGCTGAGGGTGGGAGGAGCTAGGCCTCTAGACCAGCGGAAATTACTTGTGCAGCTTTTTGTCCCTTTCACTGGGTCCTATCCCCTGAACTTTCGAGCTATACTAGGAGGTAACTTCTGTCTAAACCTTAACTCCTGGCCTTTCCTGCCTTAATAACATTTCCTCCAGTGCTTAGCCTTTGGAAGTTTAGTCATAGCACTTAACCTTTCTGATTACACCTCTCAAACATTCTTCTGTTAATTTCTACGTTTGTTGTGCTAAACTCCCTCATCCTACTGCTGCTGAGTAACTGGAAAGAATGCTTCCCCTTCAAATGGTTTCAGGGAAGGAGAAAATGCAATCTCTTTGTGTTTAGGCAGGACTGGTTTATGCAGTGGATTATAGATTTAAGATTCATCCTGAATCTGAAGAGATGAAACATGAAGGAGTTGAAAACAGTCACTAACCAAGGCTCCCTATGTGCATCCTGAGAGGTGGGGAGGAGAGAGGAGGGAGATTTGTTGGATGAGACACTTGCCCCTAGAATGTGAGATAAATCACCTCAGGAACTAGACCATATTTAGTATAGGAATGGGGCAAAAATAAATGTGACCCATAATGGCTTCCGTGGGCTGCACAGCCTTTGTGTTTGTTGGAAAATTAAACCATGTGGATCCTTTTTCAGGGTATGAGTTTCATGTTCTCATGAATTACTGTGGCATTTATACAACAGGAAATGTGTCGCTGAATAGAAACACAAATATAATCCCACAAAACTGACATTTTTATCTTCCTGCTCTACATTAGATGATCCCTCTCTTCATCTCACCCCTTCGTGCCATCCACTGAAAGAAAAGCAAATAACTAGGTTTGACTTCCTCATTTTTGTCCATGTCCCAGTAACATTCATTCAAGTATTGGGATACTCCTTGAGGATGTTTCCCTGTAGATTGTCCAGTGCAACTGTTTAGTGATATGGCTTCATCTAAGAAATTCTCTTGAGTACTTAGCCTTGGTCCTTTTATTCTGAAACCATTAACATTCCTTCTAATCTCCTAGATCTTAACTCAGAAATTAAACGTGAATCACTACCATTCTGCTCATATGAAGGTCTGTTGCTAGAGCCGAAGACTGCTTGTCTGACAACCTTTGTTCTTGATGCCAGCTAAACGCTGGCACACCCTCGGAGCATTTACCTGGATTACAGAATGTGAATCCATTTTGGAGCCAACATGGTCATAAATGTATCTGATTCAGTAACTTGTGGGACAGCTGAGAGAATACAGACTTCCCAGCTGTTCCTCCAAGCGTATCTGTGTTTTTTCTCTGCTTAATAGATTTCCTGCTTTCTAATTGGTATATTGAGAGAGAAGAAAGCCTGGTTTATTGTCTGCCTTTTTCCACTGTGAACTTTGTCAGCTCTTTCCATGAATGCTCCAAGGGGTGCCTTCTGGTTAAACCCCAGTGTGTGTCTCCCTGATCACAGTTCTGCTGTTGGCCTTCCTGAGGCACTGCTTGAGGACACCGGGATTTGAGAGGGGGTTGGTGGTACTTCTCAGTTCTTCCAAAGCATTTATCGTTCTTTTTATGTAAAGATTTCAGTTTTGAGACTTCTAAAATGAACTGAAAAATTAGACTAAACGTTTAACATTGTGATGGTAACTTTACTCAAAAGTATGCTTTGGTATTTTAAATTGCATATTTATTATTTTAGGTAAGCAATTATGGTAATATTGGCCTAATTAACATATTTTATATATAAGTAAAATATGGCTCTCCTGATTCTGGGGATTGGTCAAAATGCATAGGGAAGATGGTATTAATCCAAAATTCAAATTATTTGGTCGTCGGGAAAGTCATGATACATTTTTGCATTGAAAAACAGAAAAATACGTCATGTCTTTCCCAATGACGCAATAGTATGTTAGGTCAAGTTACTTAGATACTCGGTTTTCTGAGATGTTAATTGTAACATTAAAGCTAATTTATTAGAATGAAAATGTAAACTTTGAGGTATGTTACTATATAAACACTTCTCCCAGAAGTATGACCAGCCTAAAAGATCTGTAATATGGGGCACACTGGGTAAAGTTCAGGTTAGACACAATTGAACTGGCACCTTTTATACATAAATAACATATAAACAGCTCAAACTTGAGTTAAAGAAGAGAATAATTGTATGGAACAAGAAAATGTGTTCAGAATGAGTCTGGCTTGACTTTTGTTCCTCAGCACCTGTGACCTATGTTCATTTGACAGTTTTGGGGAAGGCTTAACCTTCCAGGTTAAACCAGAATGTCCTGGAACTGAGCCATCCTAGTTTTATCTTTAAGTGGTTCGCTTGTCTTTGAATGTGACTCTTTTCCATGACAAAAAAAGCCCCCCCCCCCGTGTAGCTTTGGAGCTGGGGTATAAAGGCTGGTGGTACCACTTGTCACGCATGCCCAGTGGAAGACACGTTTGGACTACTGTGTGACCATCACCTGAACAGATTGAGGCTCTGTCCCGTATGCTTCAGGCGTCTAATGTTTAACCTGCCTCCTGGAAAAGATTTCTTATCAAGCATTTACTTTATTAAAAATTTACTTTATTAAAAATGATTAATCATGTTCTTTAATATTTACTGACATTGTGTTTTAAGCTGTATACCAACATTCACACTTGACATTGATTTTCTAAACCATTAGATAGAGATATTTAAATAAAACTTGTAAATAAAAGGAGCAAAATGAAATTTGGTTTCTTTTGGTTTGAATAATCATTTTTTTAGGTCCTTAGGGTACCACCTCTATCTGGCCATGGAAGATTTTAGTCTCTGTTCAAGAGTCTACCCAAAAAAGAAGTTTCCTCTGCAAAATTTTGGTGGCCCCTGGCCACACAGGAAGTTCTCATTCAGTATTAACCATGTGTGTGTGGGCCCAAAAAGAAGGAAAAAGGAAGTGAAGGCTTTTGTTGTGAGGGTCTCCACACACTCAATGCCAAGGCCCGTCTGCTGGGATTTCATGTTATTTAACTGAGATTGTAAACCTTAAATTTATGTTACTCTTAAATGCAGAGCCAGCTTTGGGGAAAGGTCTAGGCAGCTCCAACTCACCCCCACTGAGCTAGATCTCATTGCCTCTGGAGTGATACAGCTCATAAGGACTGTTCCAGTGGGTACTTTTTAAAATGCAAATTATAAATTATTTATGCTATTAACATTAGGCATTAACACTTTAGTGTGGGCTAGGGTATACTGGGCCCTGAGCAGATTTTGGGGAGGGAAAGGTGGAAAAAGGAGTGTCTAAAATTTGATAAGGATAACTAAAGGAGCTATTGCCCTCTTTTTAACATGATAAAACAGGCCAGAGGTTGAGAAACTGGCTCTTACACTATGGTAAGACCTAGATTTGAGCCAAGTCCACAGCCCATGCACTTGTCCCAATATTGAGCTTTCAGAAAGAGTAATTCACAAAACATCTCTTTTTGCTCCATTTTGGCCCAGGGTGGTTGGGGATGGGGTGGAGAAGTGAGTGGTGATGAAAAGAAACTAAATATACTTAACATATACGTTCCAGTATTCCATCATTTTGGAACATGATAAAAATAGAGGGGAAAGGGTGTGAATTAAATTTTAAAAAATAAGCTCTTTGGACTCTTTAACTAGAGAGGGAAAAACTTATACTGTTCTTTTCACCTCTAAAGTCTATTTTCATTTTATTTAATGCTACTAAATGCCCTTAAGTAGTTCCCTTTGAACTGTGGGTGGCTTGTGCTCCAAGAGCCTCCCTCCAGGATGGGTTAACCTTTACTGGATTTCTGTGGGTCTGAGTGTCTTTGCTCCATTGGCCCCTTACCTGATCTGCTCCACATGGGAAATCGCCTGGCTGGGAGGAGCAAGTGCGGAGTGAGATGGCCAGAGTTCCAGCTCTGACCTCTGCTGGCAAGGGAATAAGTGGACCAGACAGGTTATTTATCCTGAAAAGTGGTCTGGCTCTATCAGATATTAACTCTCTCTGCCTTCCTAGAATCCTGGAAAGCCCTCACTTGCCCAGCCCCAGGGCCAGGCATGCAGAGCTGGCCAGGGATGGCCCAATCCAGCTGGGGCTGAGACACCCATGACACTGGGCACAATGGGGATGGGGAAGGGCCAGTCCAGGGAAAGAAACACAGAGGTGAGTCCAGTCCAGTGGGTCTAGGGACTGGCTCCAGGGGCATTGTGGACATAGGGACAAGAGTTGCAATGAAGGCTGAGGGAGAGCTAGCCAAATGTGGCTGGGTGGGCATGGAGGGGCACCTCAGGTGGTCTCCAGGGATGAGAAGTGAGGAAGGCCATGCAGCAACCTCACAAAGGACTGTGGGCATGACTTGCTCATCCATCAGCTTGGGGTGGGGGCAGCATAGAAAGTCCTACCTCAACCCTCCACTTTCCCTGCAGTGTTATAACCAGGTGCTGTTGGGTATTTGTCCTTGTTTTTCTCCTCCCTAACCCCATCCCTGTAACATCAGTCTCAGCCCCTGTCCTGCTGATTATAGAATGAGTGAGGAAGGATGGGGGGACAGATGGATGGGTGGGTGGATGAATGGGTGGATGGAAGATTAAGGGAGGAGCAAAAGAGAGAGAGGTCAGAGAAGAAGGAGGCAAACAGTGAGTGGAAGTGAGGAAAGGGGGTGAGGAGTATCCAGTACCAGAAAAGACCATGGGTATGGATAGGTGGAAATGAACAATTAGCTAAAAAAGGATCACTAAAGAAAGGTGAGAGACATTGTGTATTCTCACTTGGGACTCAGGACACAGGATGGGCCTGGATGATGAAGTGGAGGTGAGGAGTCAGCTCTGTGAGAAGAGGTTGGCTGAGCTGCTGGGATGACCCCCTAAAACAAAGCAATGCATTGGGAGGGAGATGGGGGATGTCACCATCAAGCCAAGTACTCCATGTGTTCACTTGGGGTGTTAGGGGCTGACCATGCACTGCACTTTGGCATGGAGAGATGAAGTAGCTGGGCTTCCTCCAAGCTCTGATTGGCGGCTTAGTCACTAAATCCTGAGCATGACATGATGAGAGCACCAATGGGGAGCCTTGGACTGACATAGGCCCTTCGCTATGGGATTCTGCGGTAAAGCAACATGAGGTAAGAGGCTGCCTCTAGATGTCGCCATCTGGTCATGTTGACATCAGCTGCAGCTGGAACAGGAGGAATGTGTTCCTGTGAAGATGAGGCCCCGAGACTCACCCCCAGACAAAGCAGGGTCTCCCTGGGACTGCAACTTAGAACATCCTTCAGGAAGCCTCGCCAGACCCTGGATATCCTTGGGGCTAGAATGAGAATGGGGTGGGGGAAGGACCCTGTCCTGTGGTCACTCAGCTCTGCCTTGTGGGGAAGGGACTGCTGGGGTCCCAAGATGGGTTGTAGGTCATGGGGGAGTGGCTGCCACTTTTTCTAGTCTCTTCCAATGTGGGTGTCCCCCTCTGTGGACAGCCCCACACCTCTGAACCCTTTCCACTCCCACCACCCCCCACACACACACATACACACACCCTGCAGCCAGTCCCCACAGCCACCCACCCAGCAACTCTGGGGTCTATTCCATCTATTCCCTCCTGCCCACTCCATCCCAGTCCCAAGAATGGTCCAAACTACTTTTATCCTTCCCCACCCCCAAACAGTTGCCCCTCCAGCACACAGCAGTCAGAGGGATCTTGGTCAGACTCAAATCTGACCATGTCACTCTCCTGCTCCAAGTCCTTCCATGGGTCCCCATCACCCCGGGAGAAAGCTCACAATCCTCCCCTGGCTGGCCTCCACTCCTCCCCGGGTGTGTGGGCACTACAGTCTCACAGGGAAGAAGGAATGAAAAAAGAGAAAGAGGTCTTGTCTTCCCTCCACAAGCTGGAGTCACCTCTTTCAAGAGTTGGGCTGGCCCTCTGGTCACCCCTGACATGGAGCCTGGAATCCTCCACCTTTTGCTCCTTGCTGTGATTTTGAGGATGACCAAAAATTCTCTTCCCATCAAGCGGTGGGGTCTAAATCTTGAACCCCCTCCTCTTGAATCTGGGCTGGCCTTATCAACTTGCTTGTAGCCAATTGAATACAGCAAAGTGACACTGGGGATTGACAAAGCTAATGTGCCACAAAGTCTTGGTAACTGGTGAATCTGATTCAGGGTTGTGATGGTTAATTTTATGCGTCAACTTGTCTGGGATAAGGGATGCCCAGATAGCTGGTAAAACATTATTTCTGGATGTGACAGTGTTTCTGGAAGAGATTAGCATTTGAACCAGTAGACTGAGTAAAGAAGTAGGTGGACATCATCCAATCCATTGAGGGCTGGAATAGAACAAAAAGGCAGAAGGAAGAGAAAATTTGCTCTCTGTTGGACTGGGATACCCATCTTCTGCCCTTGGACATCTGGTGCTCCTGGTTCTCAGGCCTTTGGACTCCTACTGGACTTACACCATTGGCTCCTATGGTTCTTAGGCCTTTGTGTTTGGACTGGAACCACACCACTGGTTTTCCTGAGCCTCCAGCTTGTATATGGCAGATCATGGGGTTTCTCAGCTGCCATAATCACATGAGCCAATCCCTCATAATAAATATCACAACTGTATGAAGCAAGTATTATGAACCCATTTTACAGATGGTAAAACTGAGCCTGGGGGAGTTAAATGATGTGTCCGAGGTCACAAAACTGGTAAATGTGGAGCCGAGGCTCAAACCCTGGTGACTGATTCCAAAGCTGTTTCTTAGCTTTCATGTGATTGCCAAGTCATCATACAAATCTGTTGAATATCTATTTGATAAAACAACAACAACAAAAAACACACGCTCTATCTGCTCTCCAAAAACCTGGGAGGAAGGAGTGAGCTATTTGTCCATGAAAGCATTCTAGCTGAAGCTGAGGGAATACTTAACAAGATGCAAATTGGATGGACTACCCTGAGGGTGTGCCCTCTGCTTGTGCCTGGGATGGGGATGTGTGGAAGCAACACGGGACAGACCCTGAGAATGGCCTTTCCCTGTGTCTCCAGTCAGCCCGGCCTGTGAGCTGGGAGGACAAGAGCAGGTGGAAGCTAGGGGGACAGTGCTGGCCTCAAGCAAGCAGGAGGGACCAGCAGACCACAGCCTGCTCTGCTGTGGCCCTGGACTGGCCTCTGATCCCCCTCCCTGCTCTGGGCCTGGCACCTCTGGCTTGGGGGAGGGCCCAGAACTCATCAGTCACAGAGTGAAACGTGCTCTCCAGCCCAGCACCTGTCAGAATTTCTCTGAGAAGTGGGGAGGGAGGGAGGACCAGGCAATTGCACAGGGAGATTTGAACAAAAATGGTCATGGCACTTGTGTTTGTAAGAAAGAGAAACTGGACACCACTGACATGTCCTCCTTCTACATACCAGACAAAGAGATTCTGGTGTATCCATCCTGGTGGACTTTTACAAGTGATAGTGAAAAAAAGTGATAGTGGAAGATCTTTATTATTCGATGGGTAACTGCTAAATGTAAATACTTGTAAATGAGGGGTGGGGAATGGAAATCAGATTACAAAACAATGTACAGTGTAACCCCAAGTTGAAACCCTTCCCCCAGCCCTCACACACACCCCTCCACCAGCTCCCTCGTGACTTACCCCATTGGCAGGAGGCCAGCTGGTGGGGGAGGGGACCACTACTATATTGGGAAGGGGATGAGATCACCCAAAGGCTGGCAGATTTAGAACTGGGTAACTTTTTCCACCCCTGTGGTTCTCAGAGGCTTCTGTGCTGGCTCATAAATTTTGGTGCCGTCCTAGAAGGTGGAGGGAGGTCCTGTTCCCACTCCTCCAGGGGTGGAGATAGTGGCTGAAACTGGATAGGACACAAGTGCTGAGCTGAAGTTGAGATAAAATGTCAGTATAGGTCTAGGGGTCCCCCGGGCCCAGCTGGGGCCCTACATGAGCTTTGCTCCCAGAAGATCTGAATGTCCTGTTATTCCCTGGGGACCCTTGTGGGCAAAGAGTGCACCTTGTGGGTGCAGGAATATCCCAGAGGGTGGCCACCTTGTGGTGAGCTGAGCTGAGTCCTCTTGAGCCTAGCTCGAACACCCTGTTATGTCTTGAGATTCCTATATGCCAGCCTGGCCCTCCCCCAAAAGGAATCCCCCTTGTTTCTAACCATGCTCAGGAAAAACCCTGGTGAGGATAGCTGTGGAGAGAAGAGGCCTTGGCTGAGAGGGAACTGGGGTCTAATTCCAGTTCAGCCTATAACTGAGTTCACTTCAACTCCCACACTTGACTTCAATATCCATCAGATGCCTTCAAAGCTGTGCTTTAGCCTTTCAAATACATCACAGTGTGTCCCAGCCCTCTGAGCTTTTGCCCAGGCAGTTGTCCCAGCCTGGCTACCCTTCCCCACTCCAGCTGCCTTTGTCAACCACCATCCCTGAGCTGGATCAGGTGCCGTCTCTCCCCAAGTCAGGTGTCTATTGTGTTGGCTTGTCCATGTTCATCTGGGGTGACCCTGACGGCAAGGGCTGTCTCCAGGAAAAATGCTAGGACATGCTGGATGAAGGAAAGGGAGGATCCCTAAAACGGATGGGGGGTCAGGAGAGGACCAACTGTGTGTCCAGCACTGTTATGTGTCAGGGCCTCAAGGTGGAGCTCAGAGCTTCAGGCTCCCCACACTCCACAGTAAACAGCAAGAGAATATGGTGTGGGCACCCTGACCTGGACTTTGTAGGTGAGAAGCAGGAGCTGGGCAGAACTGGAATGAGCCGGAACAGCCCCTCCTTAGCCTGACCCTGAACAGCAGGGCTGGGAATGGAATTCTCCAGCTGGATGGAGCTGTTCCTGGAAAATCCCCACAAGCCCTTCCAGAAACATGCTTTTGTGCCCAACTCTGGCTCCTTCATATTGCTGGGCAGAGGGCCTTTTTGCAACTGGGCTGCTCAAGCAAGGCCCTTGCCTTCTCTGGACCCCTGGGACTGCACTCTGGGACAGCCAAAATGGAGATTCACACATCTATTGAGCACTATCTGTCAGCTTCACAGAGTTTTCTCAACCCACCCTGAGAGGCAGGGATCAAGTTCCCATCATTTGAGAAGAGAGCTGATGCCCAAGGTCACATCGCTGAATTAGGATTCGAGGCCCACCCATAGAGGGTCAGCTACAGATTACTCCAGTCCCCCCACCCCATTCAGGACTCTGGAAAGGACAGAGTGAGCCCTTGGGCTGAGGATGCCACTTCCAGCTCAGTTGAACTTGACTGAGCCTGTTCCTGGCCTGGTGCCTGCCACCCTCAGAATAACCCTGGTGGTTCTGGGCACAGATCATTGGCCACCTGGAACCTATTTTTGTTCTTCGGGTAAGAAGGAAGTCTCACCTTGTGCAGTAACCACTTGGGGCAAAGGGGAACATGTGACCCCCCCAACCCCAGCTGACCTTACGGTCCTGCTAGGAAATGACCCCAGCAGGGAAGGGAATGGCCTGGCTTAGCCACTCCCCTTTCTCTCCCTGTCTTGCCACTTCCCAGAATCTGGCTTTCTACCTTGTCCCCAGTTCTTGCCAGTCCACACTCTTCCCGCACCCCCAACACTCTGACCAGAAAACCAAGAGAACTTCATTTGTCCTCATGGTCCATTGCTAAATCTTACCCACCAGAACAGCCAGAAAATTTTTTCTCACATCTAGCTGTGGAGACAAGCTCATTTCCTTAGGTTCCAGCTAGTGAGTTTTAGAGTCCAGGTGCAGGAGCCATCTCGGGATCCAGCATCTAGAACTTGTCCTACAGAATCTGGGACCCTGGAATCCAATGGGGTATCAGTTGATGGCATTTGAGGAAATGACCAAAGCATACCACAGGCTCTCTGAAAGATCAAATACAATCTCAAGGGTCATGGACCCAAAGATCACCCATAGAGGGGTGATCCCTGGGTGTGGAGCCCAGACGTGCATAGAGTAGGCACTCCAGCAGTCTTGAAGGGATTCCTCTCTGCTGAAACCAGGTGTGTTGGGGGAGGAGTATTGTGATCTGAACTCAGCAAAAAAGAGTGGCTATAACTGTAATGGCATTAATAGTAGCTATTCCCATTTTTCAAGGGCCAATTATGTGTCAGCCCCTGTGCTAAGTAAGGGCTTTGCTTGTATTAGCTCAGTTAATCCCCACAGTGTGCTACTCTCTCGGTGGCCATGGCCAGTGGCCTGTGGGATGAGCTCTGTGAATGAGGGTGGTTTTCGCCAGCTCTGCAGCTTCTCTGGAGGTAGACAGATGAGCTCTCAGGCTCAATATACAGGGGATGCTATGTTGTCCCTGCCAGCATTGCTGAGCATGAGAGGGCATGGCTGGCCCCCTCGGGGATGCCTTTGGGGAGCCAGCCAGGCCCACTGAGCTGACGCTGGCCCCCACTTGGCCCTACTCCTCCAGGCGTTAGGGCTTGAAATAGTGGCCGTTTGAGAGCTGACAATCAAAGGGCAGCTAAAAAAAGTTCCCTCAGTCTGGGCTCTGTCGCACACGGCTCATAGGGCCTATTTTGGAGGATAGGGTGCCGACGTGCCAATGGAAAATCCATGAGGCGGGAGTCTCCAAATTGGGGAACCCATGTGCCTCCCTCTCCCCATCCTGGCCGCCCACCCCTGAACGCATGCACAGGAACACACACTCATACACACACGTATTTACAGACCTTAGCCTCACTTCCCAACTGTTGGACTTTCTCATCCCTACAACAGCCCAGGAAAAGGATGAGGAAACTGAAGCTCAGACAGGGGAAGCAACTTGCCCAAGATCACACAGCCTGGAAGTTGGCAGGACAGTGGCCAGCCTGGGCCTCTGTGGCTCACAATGTAATGCTCTCCCCATAGAAGGAGCCCCCACCTACGGCCTCACTGGGGAAACCAACACATTGTCTTCTGGAGCATCAGAAGCTCCGAGATGGTGCATTCTGGGTTGGACTGGGTAGGAAGCCAAGAATGACTTGAGGGTCTCGATGACCACATGAGAAGAAATCCCAGAAACCCCCAGGCCAATTCTGATGGAACCTCACCTGGCTGTAGGAGAGGCAACTGGTGCAGGGTCTTGTTCAGGTGAGCCCACAACCTGTCCCCGTGACCACCTTACCTCCCCCCTGCTTAGGCCCCCAGAGCCTGGCAGCCCCTGCCAAGTTTCCAGGGAATGTGTCAGATAAGAGGCTGATGTTCATTACTCCCCCCACCCAGACACTATCTCTGACCCTGCCGCCACCACCAAGTGGATAAGAATAGCAACAGCCCCAATGAGTGGGCATACACACAGGCACAACATAGCAACATCTTCAGGCAGGCAGCCCTGGCTCTCAGATTGAAGACAGGTCTCCAGGTCCCCTCCCCATCAGTTCCAGTCCCATCTGGCTCCCCCACTGTCCTGGGCCTGAAGCCATACAACACTTTATGATACAACACCAAGCTTCATCTTCTGCCTCAGTGGAGGGGATCTGAGGGAGAGCACACTGCCTTGTTGATCCTGGCCTGGGGCCAGAGCCCTGCCCTTCACTGAGGAGCTGTGTGACCTGGAGCTGGACACTGTCCCTCTCTGGACTCTTAAGTGGGGAAAGGTGGCACAGCAGCACCATGCAGCATGGAAACAGTCAGCAAGGCCTCTCCTGGGCCTAGGGCCCCTCATTGTCCTGGTAACTGCTGCCTGGTCTGAGTGCCCTTGGGAACTCTGACTTTTGACTTCCTGGTCAGCGGGGATGTGGATAGGGTAAGCATGTGGGAGTCCCTAGAATCTTATCATGGTGGGGGAGGGGCATATTGTGGCTGAGTCCCTTCTATGAGTCTCCCTGTGACACTCCTGTGGGTGTGCACCACTGTGTTGCATGAGTGTGGGTGGGTGGCCGCATCACACTGAGGGAAGAGGCTGTTGTCATGGAACCCAGAGTGAGTGTCACTGTGACATCCAAAGCAGGGAGATCTAGGGAGCTTTGTGTCCAAGTTCCTGAGTCACTGTGACACCGGAGGGAATCAAGGAAGCCGAATCCCCCAGTTCCCACGTCAATGGCCCCTCTAGCTCTTACCGCCTGACTCACTGCCTTTGTTTGAACCAGACCCAGGCTCCTCCCCCAGCCTTCTCACCCTTCCGCTCCCAGCCCCCTTGCTCTCTTCATCTTCCCCTTGTTCTCTTCCCCTTGACCCTCAAACCTATTTCCTCTCCTCCTATGTTCCCCACTGACCGAAGGA
>NW_017731359.1:5571513-5637136 GCF_001890085.2 Hipposideros armiger | reverse complement strand
ACACACACACACACACACACACACACGATGGAGTGGCAGGCCCTCCAAGAGGTCTCCAGCTCAGGTTGTCAACATTAGACCTGTCAGGTAGACGCCCACACTCTTGTAACCCTTTGGCTCCTCCCACATCTCTGAGACCCTCTCATGCTGTCCTGTAAAAGCAGGGCGGTGTCTGGAGTTGAGATTGGAGTAAGAACTTCTGCCCTGAGGCCCAAGCTAGAGTCCTAGGGTGGGTAGAAGTGGGTGTGGGTGGGGGGTCTCTGAGGTCTCAAGACCGTTTCTTTCTTTGTGAGTGAGGGCCAGACTGACCTCTGGGCCTCTAGCTTCAAGAGCCCTAATCGCTGGGCTGGAAAAAGTTTAAAAATATCCTCATGTTTACATTCTTTCCAAGCCCGCCTCCCGATCCTCAGTGCTGGGTCCCTTTGATCTGGCTCTGTGCCTCTGGAAGGGGCCTGGGAGAGGGGGAGCATGAGCTCCCCACTGGGGCAAACCCTGTCACTCCCTCCAGCTCCAGACCAGTCTGAACCCTACAAGACTTCTCAGCATCACCCAGAGAGTGCCTTGGAGCTGGCAAGGAGCCAATGATGGAGGGGGTGTGTCTTGCCCAGGGTCACCCAGCAGGGCCATGTAGGGGCTGGAGTTGGGGCCCTTCCCCACACTCACTCCCAAAAGCCTGGGCCTCACATTCTTTTCCTGCTATATGCCGTGCTAAATGTGTTTTGTGAGGATTATCTCATATAATCCTCCCAGCAGCTCCATTTTAATGAGGCCCATTTTATCAACAAGTAAACCAAAGCTCAGGAAGGTGAAGTGACTCACCTGGGACCACACGGCAAGGATGAGGCAGAGCATGAATCACACGTTCTTCTACCCACACTGAGCCACCAGTTACCACCCTAGCAGGGTCTAGGCCTTGCCTGCTTGCAGAGGGAGGCCCACCTCATTAGCATGAATCTCCACAAGCATATGCTAACCCACCACCAAGCCCACAAACCAATGCTAGCTTCACGCTTCTCTCCTTCTGTGACTTAGAATCCACACCTCCTCTCTGACCCTTACTTTCCTCTACAGATGGGTTGAGGATCACAGGAGAGGCTTATGAGATGTTCAGGGAAACCAAGCCTGTGTCATTGGGGATTGTAGACCTTGTGTTCAGTACTGGCATTGACACAATCAGAGAGTGGCCTAGGGCTTGGAGGCCCAAGAAAGAAGCCTCAAACTGGGGCAGATGCCTTAATTTGCCTTGGTATCCTGTTATTCCCTCTTTCCTTTTTTGGTGCCCCACTTACCTGCTCACTAACCCATACATCCATGCACCAACCCAAGCATCCATTCACTCACTCACCCACCCACATTTCTACCTGTCTATCCATCTAGAACAAGGACCCAAAAAGCAAATAATTCCAGGGTTCCAGCTCAGGTGTTGCATCCACTGCCTGGATGAACTTGGGAAGATTCCTCCACCTCTTTGTGATTCATTTTTCTAAATTTATAAGAAGGAACTGGCCTGGGTGATCTTTAAGGCCCTTCTGGGAGATCTCACAGGAGCAGTGACCAGTTGAAGGCTGTGGAACACATCTGGAGAGGTAACACAAACCTTGACCAGACAGTCCCACCTTGTGCCCTGCTCCCAAGTCTCTCAGTTGCATCCCTTAAACTCCTTGACCTTCAAGATACTCCACTGGAAAATGAAGCCAATAATCCCAACCTTGCAGGTTGATGGGGAGATTAGGTTAGATGCTGCCTTTGAAGAGCTCTGTACCCTGAAGACTTATGAGTGGGTGCAGGCCTTTGCAGAGGATCCTGGGAGAAGGGCAGGAAGCTCTGTTTGGACCACAATAGTGGGCAGAGCCTCCAGTGTGGGGGCCTGGCTAGAATCAGCCTCAGAGTCCATCCCTAGGCTGGGGATACTGGCTGAGTCTCACAGGCTCCCCCAGGCCAACCAGGATGCCCGCCCCATCTCTCTTGGCACCCATCCCACAGAATCTGCCAGGAGTGGAGAGATTATCACCTAAAAATAGGGCCTGGGCCCCACTGAAGTTGTTTTTCTCCCTTCCCCGTGATTTACCATCATCAGCTCAGGGTGCCTGGGACAGCAAGTCCCACCCTGGCTCCCCAGAGACTGTTGGGATGGGGTCGTGGGGAATCAGCGTGTGTCTGGGGTCAGTTAAGGGTCAGAGATTAGAGGTCAGTCTGGAGGTGTGGCCGGGGTTCAGCAGGGCATCAGGGCTGTGGCTCAATCTTGGGCCAGGGGAATAGGGTTCCTCTGGGGCAGGGGTAACCATGGGGGTTTCTATCCTACCCCTGGTATCCATCTGAGTGATTCCCGCTTCTCTGACTTCCTGCAGACTCTCCTTGTGCTCATCAGCCTGTGTGTGAAACCCAAAGGTGCCTTGGGGCCAGCACTGGGGCAGAGGGACTCATCCCCAGCCTCACCTCTTCTGTTACAGCCCCATGAGGCCCTCACAATTCCTGTCCAGATCACTTCTGAGACTGAAGGACCTCTACCCACCCCTGTGTGCAGGTGATTCATGTATAGGAACATAAGTGTGTTCACATATGAGGACATGGACTTACAAAGTGTCCTCTCATAACAAAGATGATATCCAGAAAAACACAGAAATGATGCTCTCAAGGACGATCTCCTCAACCATCTCCTAGACAGAGTTGACCCATCTAGGATCTACAGCCAGTGGTCTCCAAATGCCCATGGAAAAGACCCACCCTCCTCTAGTCTCAAGATCTCACCAAAAGCCCATATGATGCCCCATGACCTTCCCTACAGGGGACCCCCGCTTGTCCCTCAAGCCCCTAGACCCTTTCTGTGCAGCAAGAAATAAAGGAAGGATAAAGGATCAGGTGGACACGGGTAATGCACACACACACACACACACACACGTGGACACTTGGACATGGGCACAGCAGTCCATTAGGACACATATCCAGCTCTCCAAGGCTTTATTATTGGACAAACATCCCCCGCTTGGAGCACTCCTGCAGTAGCCCATAAAGTCAGTGTTCAGATATGCCTGGTGATGTTGCCTCCACCTCAGGACAGGTGAAGGGACTTCTGTTCTGTCCTGCTCCCCATGGAGCTGTAGTGCTGGGCCCTCTCCCAGTGGATTCAGATGGAGCTAGAGGCCAAGCTCCCAGCTGGGGCTGCCTGGACCATTCAAACCGCTGCCTTCAGGGGCACGCTGTCCACTGGCTGATCAAGGTCCTTCTTCCTCGCCAGGGTCAAGTGGGTGAATATGAGGATGAGGAAGATTCCTGAGGGGCCCAAGAGGGATGGATCAGCCCTCAGAAGAGGCCGTGGGACTTGTCCATCACTAGGGACTCCCCACTATTGGTTTTGGTTTAATAAGGAGGCAAAGTTTTCCAGAGAGCATCCCCAAGGCTGGGCTGGTATGACTCTGTGGTCCTGGTGCCTAAAGAAGCCTGACTTTTTGGCCTTCTTGGCTCTCACTAGGCCTTGCACCCCTGAGACTGCCCCAGAACACCCCACCTCTAAGGTCCCCTTCTCTGGGAAACAGTTTGGGTGGGGATCACCTGGGAGCCAGTGAGTTGTTCCCATGGACCTCTGAGAGAAAGTCATATTGTAGCATTGTAGAGCTAGCCAAGAAAACATTGGGGATGAAAGGGCTAAAGAAAAATAGAGGATGGAGAGGGAGGCTTGGACTAAAGGACGGGTTAGAAAGACCTGGGCTCTGCCACACCCTGGCTGTGTAACCTTGGACCAGTCACATAACCTCTCTGAGCATCTGAGACCTCATCTGGAAAATGGGAGATGCCAGGATCTACAAGGTTGTAGAGATGATTCAATGCGATAATCCTATGCTTAGCATAGAGCCTGACACATAGTCACTGTGTAATAATGTAATAGTAAATGCTGTTATTGATGATGATGATGATGAGTATGATAGATAACAGGAGGCAAAAGCATAATGACTAGGAGAATTGGGGGGGTTCCTTCTCCAGCCCAGGAAGCACCACGTGAACAGGGGCACTGATTATCCGGAGGCTTTGGCTTTAACCATCCATTGCCCTCCTCCATGAAGAAGCCCAGCCTCCGTTACCTATTGCTACCAGGGTGCCCACGAGGATGCCCACCGCCGACAGCTTCGTGGGCATGCCTTTCATGCGGCCCACCTTGCGCATACACTGCCTCTCCACGTTGCAGCGGCATACAATCACTGGGGGCAGACAGGGGAGGAAGGTAAGGGCAGAGGGGAAGGGCTCCCCAGCTGCTCAGAGCCCCCAGCATGGCCCAGCTGGCTGGTATGTGTGTTTTTGTGCACAAATGTATGTATTCACGTAGAGACTATGTGCCCGGCCACAGATGTGCAGGTGGGCACAGGTATATGCTGTCTGTGTGAGCCTGCATGCATGTGTACCCAGCCCCTCCACCTGCAGCCAGTGGTTCCCTCAGGAACTGCAGGCCACGCCGGAGCCCTGGTCTCACCTCGGACCAGGAGCTGCCACATCCGGCCATTGTGGCTAACAACTACAGGGATTACGTGTTCACGTGGCTCCACCCAGTGCAGGCCCAGGGTGAGGTAGGCATGAGAACCTGTTGGAACCATAAGCAGTGATCAGAATCACTAGCCTGGACAGGCCCTTTGGGAGCTGCTCCCCTTAGGCCCAGCCCCACCCTCACAGTGGAAGGGCATCTCACTTCCAAGTGCCACCCCCTCCCTGCCTGGCCCACTGCCTTCCCGCCTTTCCCCACCACACACCATTGAGAGCATGGAGGCGCCAATCTCTCTGCACCGTAGGGTTGGGACCAAGGGCAAAGCTGTAGGGGCTGTGCCCACTGGTCTGGTCAGGGTCCTCAGTGGGTCCACTGACAACCACGCCGTGGTTCTGGCGGGGTGTGCAGAGGTGTCGAGTAAGCACAGGGGTCAGAGTTGGGGCTGGGGCAGAAGAGGCCTTCAGGAAGTGGATCACAAGTGTCACAGAGGTACTCCGTGTTGGCTCATCTGCAGAGGAGGCAGTGCTGAGCTGGCCTGGGCCCTTGTGGAGGTGGAGATGAGTCCAGAGTCCCTAGGCTGGTACCTTTCCCAACAGCCCATCAGTCTCACCTTGCTGATTCCCCTGCCACAGCCCCTCCCTCCACTCTACCCCTCCTCTCCATCCCTATCATCATCCCCACGCCAGTCTCTTCCTCACAATGCACTAAACCCCCTTCACTAGCCAAACTGCTGCCAGGCCTTTCTGTGACTTTTTGGATGCCAAGCTTGCCCTCACCACCCCACCACTACCAGTCCCACTACCTGTACCAGGATGCAACAATGTGGAGATGCCCTGACTGTCGAGAAGCTCATCCCTGCTGGGTCTGTGTTGCACCACAGGACAGCCCAGCTCAGACCTGAAACCTGCCTCCCTGGGCCAGCTCTTTATCCTGTCCAAGTGGCATTCAGAGCCCCCACACCTGGCCTCAGTGTCCCATTCAGGCTCACCTCCTAGCACTCCTGTCCCAGGAAAGAGCCCCTGGCCCTCCTTCTATCTGCTCAGTTCCACACCCTCTGCTCCCAGCCTGTGTCTGAAGCCGATACCTTGAGCGGCCCTCTGGCATGAAAGGGCAGGGTTGGGATTGCAAATGTCCTGCTAGGAGGGTGATCTGAGAGGGAAGGCAGAGGCCAGATGCTCTCAGAGAGGGACAATGGACCCAGCCCCTCATCCTTCTTTCCTGCCTGGGGCAGAGTAGATGACAGCAAGGGCCCCAGGGAGGCAACCTGGTCCTGCCTGTCCATCTGTCTGAGGCTTGTATTCATCCCAGAGGCCCCCACCACTGCCTGGCCATACCTGCATCCTGGGCCTCCACGAGCACTGTGTACATGTCCCCAGGCCGGGCTCCCTGCAGAGACCGGGCAGTGTGCACCTCCCCAGAGACCTCTTTGATGCAGAGCCAGCCTTCTGAGTCATTGACCAGGGAGAACCTGAGGCCCAGAGAAGATGGGAGAGGTGGCGAGGCACTGGGACCATATATGGGGTCTTGCCCAGAGACCTCCAGGACCGTGTGACCTGCTCATGTTCCACATCTTCTCACAGCAGTACCCTGCATGCCTAGTCTCTCTCCCCAGCTTCAGGGACTTATAGGAGGGCAGGGTTTGAACCAAGGATACTGTGGGTGGGGAAGGGACTCTCAGAGCCTGGAGGACCTGACTCAACTCCACTAGTCCCAGGTCACTCCACCAAGGGACCAGGATGGGGCCAGAACCTAGGAACAGCCTTGTCTGTGCTACAGTCTGGATGAGGGGATGGGCTGGAGGAGAGCCTGGTCCAGGCAGCACAAAGAGGCATCACCTGAGGTCTCATGGGGTCCAAACACCCCTCTCCATGTTCTGTCCAGTTCATCCAGGCCCCCAGCCCCAGGAGTCATAGCCTTGGCATTAGTCACAGTCTGAGGAATATTCCAAGCCACCTCTAAGGCCCTGGGGTCATCCCTGAGGAGCAGGTGAGGTCCAGCTCAGGTAAGGGGCTAGGTTTCTGGCTCACCTGAGGGCACTGCTTATGGGGTCTGAGGGCTGAATGGTCAGCAGGAGGGAGCCGGCTGGAGTGCTGACTGGGACACTGGCTTCGTAGCTCTTTTGGTCCAACTTGGGGGGTGGCACCACCTTCTCCACCAGCAGAGTCACCGTGGCTGTGGCTCCAGGGCCCGGGCCTGGCCCCACCAGTTCTGCCACACTCCGCACCACCACCAACAGCTTGTGAATTGGAGCTGCCTCATAGCTGAGGTTCTAGAACAAGTGGGGCCTGGGTCACTGTGTGGGCCGGGGCGTGGCACACTTGTGCATGCATGTGTGTATGTGTGTGCCCTTTCCCTATCCCCAGACCCTTACCCTGAGGAGCTGCAGTTGGACATGACCAGAATCTGGCTCCCAATCCAGGCCAAAGGTCCCGTCCATATTCCCTGCCTCAATGGCAAAGTCCATGAGGCGGAAAGCAGGCTCAAGGTCGGCATCAGTGGCCATGAGTGTGGCCACCAGAGTCCCAGGCTCTGTGTCTTCAGGGAGGCTTATGGGCTCAATCTGGAGACATTTGGAGGGGCTGTGAGTCTCCCATCAGCACCTTCCCAAGGTCTCCTCCCTGCTGCTTACCTGGGAAGTGATGAACTCGGGAGCATGGTCATTGATGTCCGTGATGGTGACAGCAACCTCACACGTGCTGCTGAGGCCTGAGGCAGGGGAGGGCATGTTGGGGAGGCCAGGGTAGGAGCAGAGGGGGCATGGAGACTGGGTCGCCATCGGGGTCACCATCAGGGCACTTACCGCCCTCTGCTCCTCCTAGGTCAATGGCCAACACCTGAATCAGGATGTTCTGGCCAGCATGGAGGGGAAGAGGTCCCAGTGTCACACTGCCCGAGGTGGAATCTAGCTCAAAGGCACTCCCTTCTGTCCCCTCCTCAGGTTCAGGGCTCAGCAGCCGATACACAATGTGAGAATTGGGGGAGCCAGGGGCATCCATGTCCTCTGCCAGCAGCCTGGTCACCTCAGTACCTGCAAAGACAGCACCCACCTGAGTGGGACCAAGGCCCAGACTGGAGGAGGTCTTACTTCACTCATTCCTCTTTTGTGCTAAACTAAACCTGAGTGTGTGTGTGTGTGTGTGTGTGTGTGTGTGTGTGCATGCATGTGTGCATGTGTATGTGAGATGGGGGGACATTGAGGCTGGCCCCATCCCAAAGAAGAGCAAGATGAGATGGTTCAGAGGGACTTCACCTTTCCCCTAGCTCCTGGCAAGAACAATAGCCCACCTGGAGGGGTGAGCTCAGGGATGTTGATTGAGGCCTCATGTGAGGGGCAAACAGGCACGTTGTCATTCTCATCCATCACCACCACCTGCAGCTCCAGAGGTTCTGTGTAGTCCTCCCCACGGGTATTCTGAGCCCGCACCTGGAGCAGGTACTATAGTGGGCAGTGGGAGGCCTCAGATGAAGGCCAAGGGCAGCTCCAGCCTGGCCTGGGTCTGGGTTCCCTTCTGATGGCCAGCTCCAGCTCTTCTGGGCACTCTTTCACTGCCTCAGTGCCTGTGGGGGATGTGACACCCCCAGAAGCCAACCAGACAGTGACCAAGCACCCATTAGCTGGCCCTCCTGGCTTCCCCCTCACCTCACCTCAGCCTGAGCTTCTCGGTCCAGCTCCCTGGTCACATAGAGATTCCCCTCTGCGTCCACAGCAAAGGGTCCAGGGGGCTGGCTCTCCAGGTGGTAATGTACATTCCCCCCACTCCAGTGCACCTGGGAGAGAGACACAGAATGAGAGCACCCCAGGATAAGAGGAAGGAATAGCCTGTGTCACCCCCAGGACAACAGGCAAGAACAGCCTGTGTCAGCCCTTATTGCCCAACTGTTCCCAGGTGGGGAGACTGGGCCCCGATTACTGTGTGACCCAAGGCAAGCTGCTGTCCTCCCTGGAGTCCAGAGAGGGTCCTTCTGTTTGGGGGCACTTGTGGTTGTGGCAGCTCCATGGTGGCCTTGGCCTGGTCCAAGCCTGGACCCTGCCCAAACTGCCTGAATGACCAGGTTGTTTAACTCTCTGCCCTCTCAGGCTGGGCCTGACCCCAGGGCATTCCTAGAAGAGGCCTGAGACATTCCTGGTCTGGGTGACAATCCCCATGGCAGCAGGGAGGTAGCAGCTGTTCTCCTTGAGGAAGCCTGGGGCAAGCTCAGGAGGTCAGAACGCAGAGCCACATCTGTCAGAGGAGAGCAGGTGAAGGGCTGTGGGCTTGGTCCCAGGGCCTTAAGTACCCCAATACATGATAAGAGCTGATAAGGACAGTGGAGGCAGGATCACAGGTAGGGGAGACAGAGGGGTCAAGCTGGGCCCCAGGACCCACCCCCGAAATCTCCATGAGACTCAGGCCCAGCTACACCATCCTTGGGGCTATTTTAGCCACTGACAGCGGCTAAACTTACTCACTTGCTCAATATGGTGTGGGTACGGAACTTTGAGATTCTCTGCCAGGTGAACAGGNGGATAGGAGGGGTGGGGGTAACCTGTGGCTCTTCCCAGCAGGGAGCCATGCAAGGAATTAGGGCTGGGTTTCCCCTCTGGTAATCTGAGCTCTTGACCTCAGCAGTGTTTCCTCATTGCCATGGGAACTGCATCCACATTGGGCCACTCAGGCCCCAGGCATTCCCCAACAGGCCAGACATACTCACCACAAGCCTAGGTATGGCAAGGGGCCCCGGGAACCAAAACCAGGACATGACCTTGAGACAGCCCCCACTCCAACCTTCTGGTCCTTCCAGCTCTTTGGATAGCCCAGCCATCAAATCCCACCTCTGCCCCTTGCTAGCTGTTTTATCTCGGCCCATTTATCCTGGCTGAGCCTCAGAGTCCTTCTGCATAGAACAGGGGTAATCTCTTCATGGGGGGCTTTATAAGATATAAATAACATGAAATGCACACAGTGGTTGGCACATGTCTGGTATAGGACAGGGGTCGGCAAATTGTGGCTCTTCAGATGCGTTCCGTCTCAAAAGTTTGCCGACCCATGGAAGAGCCAATCCTGTCCCTCACAACAATTTAAAAATTATTCGAGAGCCATAAATGTATTTTTACATAATCACCATTAAGTGAATAATATCCTTTAAACTTTTTATAAATGAAACTATGATAGTTTTATTTTCATTTTCAATTTTACTTCAGAGCCTGTGGCTCGCGAGCCGCAGTTTGCTGAACCCTGGCGGCTCTTCCATCTCAAAAGTTTGCCAACCCCTGGTATCGAGTATCTCGATAAAACTTATTGTCACGCTTGGTTGGACAGGGCAGGTAGAGTGAACCAGGTGAGCCTTATCCTGCTTCTCCTTTCTGGCTTCTGCTCCATTCTCTCCAGAACAGTGGTCTGACCAGGAGAGGGGCAGATGCAGATACCTCTGTCCTCCCGTACCTACTTCTCTCTGTGGGACCCCATACCCTTCCCCCACTCCTCAGGTAGCAAAATGTTGCAAAGGGAACTTGGTTGGGTTTCAGTATCCCTAGCTCTCCTCACACAACAGCCCCCACACCCCAGTTCCTCTGTGCTAAGGCTCAAATCATTCATTCATTCCACTGACCTCTACTAAGTACCTTTTGTGTGGCAGACACTTGTGCTGTGGCCATGACGATCATGACATAGCTGGGCATGTTCATACATATCATCCAGTCCCTGGATCAATCTCACTTAGCTATGAGTTGTTGTTCCTATTTTGTAGACATGGTAACTGAGGCCTGAGAAGTCACAGGCCAGAAACAGCAGAACCAGACACACCTGGTAGAAGGCTTCAGGGGCGTAAATTTCACCCCCACCCCCACCCCCCTGTACCCATGTTCTCAGACAGCAGCTGGGTTCCAGAAAGTTCCCTGGACACTAGCCCAGGATTCACAGATGGTGTCCCTGCAGGCCAGGCACAGATGAGTCAAGACTGACAAGGGGACCTGATATCCCAGCTGTGACATGAACAGCTTGATGTCCCTCACTCACCATGGCCTGGCTGCCAGGAGGGCCAGCTGAATGACTCAGTGATACCTGCCTCCCCCATGACCTCCCACCCCCAGCTGAACAGACACCACAGACACCTTAGAAAGATGGGGCTGTCAGGGCAAAGGTATACACATGGTGAAGCCTATATATACCCAGGTACTGGTGGTTGGGAAGCTCCCTGGGGCCTGAAGGGCCCTGGTTGGTCACCCTGCCTCTCTGGAACACAGAGCTTCTTCATCTGTGGAATGGGGGAGTACAATGCCTGGAAGGTCACCTGAAATAGGCCCAGATCCATGTAAAATCTCCACAGAGCTGTCCCAAGCAATTGTCATGACTATCCCATCACACATGAAGAAACTGAGCAACATGTGCTGATGGCTTCACCTCTGAGCTTGGGCAGCCAGACCTTGGTCACTAGGTGGTGAAGCCACTCTCTCCTCAAATTGGGGGTGGGGGTGGGCATAGGCCCATCCATCCAGGCAACAGCACCCCCTGCCAGCTGTACAGTACCTGCTAAACTGCTTAGGTTCCTCTTTACTCCCTAGCTAGAGGTCTTACGGAGTAAATTACTTATTCTAGCTCGTTTCCTCACCTGAAAAATAGCGATAATAAAGAATAGCAACACAGAGCTGGATTAAAAATTTCCAGACTAGGTAGTATATGTAAAGCCCTCAGCTAATGTAAAGCCCTCCGTTAATGCCTACTCTTAGGACAGTCCATGTCGTCAGTGGCCCTCAAAAAAAGATTTGCCAAGTGCAAGGCTCCCTGATGAGGCCTCTGCCCAATCACATCTGAGCCTCGGCAGGGATGAGGTAGGCAGAGCAAGGCTTCTTGATTTCCTCATTTATCTTCAGAGAAAGAAAGTGAGGTGAGGAATCATAGCATTATGGCTCCTAGCTGGTTGATCCAAGGTCTAAGACCCACGGTTTCTCCTGGTAACCAACTGTGCTCTGGTCTCAGGGCTGGGGGAAACAGAGGCCCTAGACCTGAGCACCTGGGGTGACACATACCTCCAGGGGTGCTGGTAGAGAGGGTGCTTCAGGTTCCTTTCAATAGAGAAATCTGTTGTCAGTGCACTGACCAGGAGACCAGACTGAGCTGAGCATCACCAATAGTGGGACAAGCTGGCATCACACACCCAACTGGTGGATGTTAAAGGATACATACAACAATCCTGGGCAGGGTTCTCATTAATAAACTTAAATCTGAACTCAATCAACTTCTGGTTTACAGAAAACACAGCAAAGGAACAAATCAGATTGAGGGACTTCTCCAGGACAACTCACCTGGACTTTCGAAAAAAGTCGGTGTTAAGAAAGATAAAAATGGGCGGCCGAGTGGCACATTGGTTAAGAACTGGCTTGGGATGCCAGAGGGCCCCGGTTCGGATCCCACATATGAGGGCCAGTGACACTGCCCTCTACAGCTAAGATNCAGGATCTCCCTCCCTTTCCAACCTGCTCCCTGCTTACCATCCAAGGAGACCTCGCGAGAGCGCACCAGGTCACTCTTGTTGCCCACTAGGATGATGGGCACATCATCTGTCTGCCGCGCCCGCCGCAGCTGGACTCGTAGCTCTGAGGCCTTCTCAAAGCTGCCCTTGTCTGTCACTGAGTACACGATGACGTATGCATCTCCCATGGCCATGCAGTGTCCAGGTAGCCAGTGGCCCCCATCCTAAAGAACACACACACACATTTACAATAATCCTCACACCCCAGCTATAAGGCTGTCACTCCTGTCAGGCCCCTACCCCCAATTCACCCCTCCCACCCTGCCCTGGGTCTCAGCCTGCATCCTACCTGCTCCCAAATGTCATAGACCATGAGCGATGCCTCTTCTCCGTCCACCACGATGGAGCGATCATATGTGTGCCCTAGACAGGAGACCAGTAGTCAGGTTACCTGCTGGCTGCCAAAAGCCCACCCATGTGCCAGGCCACATCCCCCAAATCCTCCCCAGAGCCCCCGCAACCTTACCCTCCACTGTTGGCTTCTATGTGGCAACAGAAGTGAGAGGGCTGGGAAGTGGAGGGTGGAGAGCATGCTGTGCCTGACCCCCACCTAGACACCCTTGCTCCAAGCTAGCAGTATCCTTGATGGCTACTCCTGTGCTCCCTGCCCTTCTGTTGCCTGGGCCCCAGGGCGGTTCTGACCACAGTGGCCTGAGTTAGAATAGTAACAGTCACATCCCCTGGGGGCTTTGGTCTCCTAGGGGGCCTCTCCTAGAAACTCCCTTTGGCTGTGTTCCTGCCAGTCCTGGCAGGGAGGGATGTCCTGTCCCCATCCTACAGAGTAGTCCTATGTATGCTCTGGGTCTTCTACTCAGCATTGCTTCCCAAACCAAGGCTGGGGGATCCCTTCTCCTTTAATTTCCTCATCTGTGAAGTGGGTAGGTAGAGACATGATTCTGAAATTGACTTCAGAATCCCTTGGTATCTGTCGCTTTTAATTCAGGTCCCCAGCCCTGTAGCCTCCAGTCCTAACTCTGGAATCTCCACTGAATAGTCCCAGCCCCTCACCTGCGGCCTCTGCTTCAGGCCCATCCTCTACACCACCGAAGATGCGCGCCAGAGCGCTCTTGCCCACGCCAGGTGCCCCCAGCAGCAGCACCTTGTAAACGCTCTCGTCTGAGTCGCTGCCCCCTGAGCTGAGCGAATCGGAGGAGCTCTCAGGCCAGTCCAGCCTCGGACCCGGGGACCCGGTCCCCGGCGCGGCCGTTGCCAGAGCACCGGGAGCCAGCGCCGCCTGCAGGTCACGCTCATCCACCGGCATGCTTCTGCGGTGCAGCGGAGGCGCAGGGCCCCAGGGTGTGCTGCCCCGACGGCGCTCTCTCTCCCGGCCCCCGCGGCCGCTCCCGCCAGCTCCGCTGCCGCCGCCATTCAGAGTCATCGCGTCCAACGCCGTCTAGGGAAGAATCGGGATGGCCATGTAAGCCGCAGTGGAGTTGGAGTGGAAGGCAGGACCCCAGGCGCACCTGCCCGACCCGCGCGGTCAGGCAAGATGCTCGGGGCTGACGACCTGCCGCGGTCCCATCCCAGTTGTGATGGTCCTTGCGCCCTGACTTGTGACTGATCCTCCTGCTCCGGCAACCCAGATGGTGCGACTACCCCCTTCCCGCTCCGCCAGGACACTCACCCACTCGCACACCGACACGGTCAGGACTAGGTTCGGGCTCGGACACTCGGTGCTGTCACAGCCGCTGCCTTCTCTGTCCGCACTGGGTCGGGGCTCCAGAGCCTCCTATTTAAGCCTCTGCCCACCCCCGCCCCCGCCCCTGCGCTCGCCCCCGTCCATGCTGAGGCGGGGGCTGACGTGTCAGTCCCCTTCCCCCCAGGGGGATCCCGCACCCTCCTCTTAGGACCTCACACCCAGAGACCCCGCCCCACCCGCCAGGGCGGGGCAGAGGCAGACTTGGCAGACAAAGCCGGGGGTCTAAGTGTGCGTGTGTGGTGGGGGGCGGAGAAGGAAGGAGAGTATGTGAATGGTGCTGGGAGGTGGGTGGGGGTGAAGGGTGCTATCGTGGGTGGGGGCAAGAATCAACCAAGTGTTCCACTCCTCTCTGGGGAAGAATTAGGTCTGGCCCTTTAAAAGTGAATTCTCCCTTCCCTCTCCCCCAGTCCTGGCCTGTTGCCCAAGCAAGCAGAACAGTTACAGGCTGGACAAACTTCACTCTTCTCTGCCCTGTTAACACCTACTCCCCACCCTGCAGATATCTGAGCTAGATCTTAGGGGTCCTAATTCGGGCTTCTAGTCTCAACACCAAGTTCTTCCCACTCCCCTGAGTGGGAAGATTTCACCTGATAAGCCTGCCCTTCAGCGTGACGGTTAGTGTCACCCCATGAGCCCCTGGGGGCCCTTGGAGAGCTGTTTGCGGGAGATGGTAAGGAACGGAAGCCCTCTGGCAGTGTGTTGCAGGTAGCAGGTAAAGGTGTAAGCTTGAATCCAGGCCCGGAGAAGGGAAAGGATGAACTCAGCACCACTTCACCCCCCAGCACCCTTCAGACATCTGCCAGCAACTCTGCTAAAAATACTTGGCCCTGACCCTGGTTATTCGGCTCCTGAGCTGGAGGTTGCCCAAAGTTGGGGAAATCCTGGCAGGCAGGTGTCAGATGCCAACAGGAGCAGATAGGGTGGAACTGGACCAGAACTGGATCAGAGCTGGATGTAGCCACTTTGAGTCTTCAATGCCTCCCTCCTTCCCTCTAAGCACCAGACTGGGCTTGCTGTTCAGGGCATATGCTGGGCCTGGAGATTCAGACTCCCATCCAGGAAGGGCATAGGGTGTGACGGGGGTGGAAAGCTCTTAGCCACCACTTGGTACCACCACTGCCCAGAGCTCACCCCCTCTTCAGACCTGGGTGGGTGCTGGGTAACAGAGAGGAGGAGATGTAATGAGGCGGCTTGGTTTCTAGTTCTGGCTCTGCCTCCAGGTTCCTGCGTCTTGCCTCCATCCCAGCCTCAGGGTGCCCAGCTATAAATTGGGCATGACTTGTTTCCCCTTGCTCATTTTGGGGTGTGTGAGGATTGGGGACAGGCAGACTGTGAGGCACTTTGTGACAGGGACCCGCTATCAGACTCTGACGTTTGGTTTTAAAGGGTGGCAGGGGTGAGGGGCACCCATTCAGTGTTCAGGTGACATCACAGATGGATGGATCCTGGTGGGCTGTTGTAGGTTGTCATGGAGACCTGGTATGGCTCTCTGGCTGCTGTCAGTTTCCTTGGCAACATGAGAGGAAGTTGGAGTGAGGAGGGCATGGCTAGGTGTTCGGGGGTTCATGCTGGCCCCTCTTTCTTGAAGTCCCCAGAGTAGGCAAGCACCAGACTGCAGGGTGGCCTGTCCATTTGTATCCTTCACATGGCCTTGTAAGGGAGGTGGGGGGTCTTGGAGGCCTGAGCAACCCATGCTGGCTCTAANCTCTATCAATGCAGAGAGGACACCAGGTTTCCATTGTCTGTCTCTTTCATCAGACTGAGAGCCCCTCCAGAGCAGCACTCAGAGACCCAGCTGGCCCTTGCCTGGCTCAGCAGCTCCCGGCTGCCTTGTGGAACTAAGACAAGGAGCTGGGAGTTGCACATGAAGGGCAGATAAGCAGTACACGATCTGAACTGGGCATGCAGGACTCTATACCACCCACCAGGGAACCAGTGGGTGTGGGGACAGTGGCCTGGAAGTGCTCCTGAGGCTCCCTAAGTGTTCACATTAGCCCCCGGACACTGACAGGGCTGAGACAATGGACCGCCTCTGCGCCTCTGAGAAGGAAATAGAAGATTGAGCCAGCTCAGGTGACCTTGAGGGAATTGCAGAGCTGACCAGGGGCCCTTCCCCCAGTGAGGGCAGCCAAGCAGAGCCAAGAGAAGCTTCTGGGGCCTGGAAGTCCAGGATGAGGAGGGAGGGTGGGAAGGGTCACAAGGTCTCTAATCTCTTCTTATCCTCAGAGTTTCCCATGGTCTCCCCCGAGTCCTTCCCACTGCATATCTGGTTAGTTTCTCTCAGGCTGGAGGCTGAGTCAGGACCCCTCAGCTGCCCCCAGCCTTGTCTGTCACAAGCTGAATGCCTGCCTCAGGGTCCTTCAGGCATCCCAGGCACCCCGACCTGGAGCAGTGCAATATAGGGAAGTTGAGGGGGTCTTACATGTGTTAAGCTCCTACTATGTGCCCGGCACGGCTCTAAGCACATACTTTCACTATTCTACCCACTTCATTCTGAAGGGGACATCATCCCCATATCACACACTGGGGCACAGAGAGGTTGAATGGCTTGCTGAGGGTCACACAGCCAATAAACAGCAGAGCCAGGAAGTTCTGAATTCTTCTTCAGGCCTCGGGACCTTCACCTGCTCTAAGAAAACCATGTCCTCCACATGCCTTGAAGTATGTTGAGGGGTGGGAGTGGAGAGCAGCAGCAGCTTTGAGCAGTTAAAATTGCCTTGGGGGGCATGTGTGTTCGTCACAGAGGTCACACAAACTGAAGAGCAGCCTTCAAACCTCCTCCTGCCATTGAACAACTGCAATCAGGATTCTAACCAAGTTCCGAGGGCTCCTAGTAGAATTAATTAATTGAACTAGTGAAGGAATATATGGACCCTTCAACCTTCTCAGCCTGCAACCTTCTCAGAAAATGTCCCCAGCCTTGCCCCAGGCTACCTCCAGGCTTGGAGACTGGCAGACTTGTATACCAGACCCCACTCAGCCACTTCTACCTGTGTGACCTTGGGCAACTGCTTCAATTCCCCATTTGCCATTGCTGAACGGGGACACTCCTTCATGAAATGATGTATGTAAAAGTCCCAGTAGGCACCTGTGCCCAGATGGGCTTCCCTTCCTGGGTTTTGGTGGTGGGGAGACAGGCACACCTCTATCAACAAACATGCACAAGTTCCCACACAGATGCAATGTCTCTCATCCCAGGAAGGGAGGGTTCCAGGAACCCGTTCCCACCAAGACCACATTAGCCAGTGCTGAGCATGGTATGTTCTGGCCTGGCTACTCACAGTGGAGAGAACAGTGAAAGCCCCCTCAGTAGCCCAGCATCAGCAGGGAAGTGGGGAGCCACGTGGAGTCAATTCTGAGGGATGTGCCTTCCTCACCCCGCCTTTAACAAACCTGCCGCCTCCTTCCCCAGCCAGGGAGTCTCGAAGTCTTCCACAGTCACCCCACCTGGGAGGATTTTCAGCCCCTCCAGGTGAAGCAGGGCAGAGACACCAGGCCGAGGGCCAGACCCAAGGTTACTGTTTGGCCATGAGAACTGAGGCAGCGAGTGGTCCCTCAAGCAGCCTCAGTTTCCCTTACATACAGTGGGGTGATTAAACCCTCTATCATCTGGGCAATGCCAGGCCCCAGTGCAGGAGAAGAATCTGGATAACAGCTGGGAGGGGTTCATGTCTCCTCCTGCTGCTTGGACCCCCAACCAGGCCCCAACACACACTTGCTCCCTCTGACTCAGCGGGCTATATCCAGGCCCAAACATTAGGATAGTCAGGGCCACACACTAGGGTGGAACAGAGAGCCCCCATCCCTCAACTTTAGGAACGCTGCCTGGTCCTGCAGTATTCCCCCACCCCCACCAAGGAAACACAGAGTCGACAGCCCTAACATACCAGGAAATAGTCTTTATTACAAAAAATCTGCATGTAAACAAATAGCCACTGCACTGAACAGCCTCCCTCCAAGGCATGCATACCAGGTATAGAGAAAGGCAGAGCCCTCATCCACACACAGGCCTGCCCCATGAGCTTGGCTTCAGCTGCTGCTTGGGATGCACATGGGCCTGCATACACACCTCTGTGGGCCCAGCCCTTGATGGCCCCTGGGAACCACTTCCTTGGGCAGCACTGTCTGTCCATGACCATGAGGTGGGGGGCACCCAGAGTCTGAGCAAGCCCTTCGGCACTTAGGGCAGTTGGCTGGGCCAGCCCACCAATCTGCCCACCTGCCTGCACAACACAGTGAGTGCCCATGGGGCCTAGAGCACCGAGAGGTCGTGGCAGGACTTGGACTTGGCACGAAAGGCCATCTTGCGGCTGTTGCGGGCTACAATGCGGCCCAGGAAGCGCTTTGCCTTCTTGCCAAGACTCTCTCGTCGCCGGGTGCCCGCTTGCCGACGGGCATTGGCCTCTTTGCTGTCCCTGCGCAGGCGTATCTGGCGCACAACGCCCTCAAACAGTGCCTGGACATTGTGGTGCAGCGCAGCTGACGTCTCGATAAACTTGCAGTCGAAGACCACGGCGCAGGCCCGGCCCTCTGGTGCAGCGGGGACAAGCACACATCAGTAAACAAAGTGGGTGGGTGAAGAACCTACTCAAACCCTTTCACTCAGCTATCACTCAGGAATCTGTGGGTAAGGGATGGTGGAGGTATGGGTCCTCCCCAGAAACAGAGACCCCAGCTCCTGGACAAAGGGTCCTGGGCATTGCTGAGTCACCCAACTGGCAGAGTTTAAGGAGCTCACAAAGGCCCACAAAAGGAGACTCGTTTATTGAAATAATTTGAAGTCTGATATGTAAACGGAAGTGCTGCAGTCGTCAACACAAGAGAATGAGAACTTTGTTGGACAACTTAGTGCTTTATGGTTTGATGTTATATCATGATGAATGACGAGTGGGATACAGGGAGTAGAACATCATCAAGTCACTGCTAGATTCCTCTATGAGGCTCAGTTTGGGGGGGGCCACAGAGGAGGATGCTGAGTCCAAGAGGGGAGGGGCCTCCCCAGAGGCAAGCCTACTTCAAGACTGGCCCAGGCCTGATTCCCTGCACTCTCCTCACCCCTCATCTGTCAGGCCAGGGACAAAGAGGACAGACGGCAGAGGAGGGCCCTGAGGTGACCCAGCAGCNTGAGAGGCCAGGGAACAGGGGCTCAGGGCACCCTTCTCAACAAGGTACCAAACACAAAGCCAAGCATATGGCAGGTGTTCAGGATATGCTCTTGGCCAAGGAATGAAAGGACTTTTAGCACTACTGTGAGCATCCAACCAAGACCTGATAGTTTGCAAAGTCACTTCCATTATCTACCCACACAATAAATGACTGACGGACTGGATGATGGGTGGATTACCAGGATTGGGGTGGGGGTGAGGGAGAAGCGGTGGGTGGGTATGTAGATGCCAATGACTGGGGGATGAATAGATGATTGACTAGGTAGTTAGATGGGGGTTTAGGGAGCAGTAACATGGATGAAGATTTGGGTGTGTGGATGGGTTACTTTGGGTGAATGTTTGGATAAACGGACTGCATATATAGTTGGGTGGTAGGTAAGTGTATGAGTGGCTAGGTGGGGTGGGGGGTATGATTAGCTTTTCTTCCTATCCCCAGCCCATGCCTCTGGTCTGAACTCCCAGGTCCAGGTCTCTCTTGCTGTCTTGCTGTCAGTCCAAAGGTCTCCCAGCAACATCCTAGGATAACACCCCTCAGGTCTCTTCAATCCTTGTACCTTAGGCCTGAGTCTCCAGTATGTAGAACTGAGACACTTCATTCATACCATTGCTCAACTCTCCATGCATGGTCCTGCCTCCAGGTGTGGTTCAAGCCTGGCCTTTTGCCTTGTTATTCTCTCCACCTAGAATGCTCTTTCCTCATCTTTATCTCTCAAGCTCCAATCTGTCCTTCTAGTACCACCTTCCCCAGCTTTCCCTGACCCTTCCTCCCCATCACACCCAGTTCAGGCTTACCCTCAGGGCTGAGGGCCAGAGCCCCTAGCCGAGGCTCCAGCTGGAACATGTCCGGGGAAGGCTGGACTGGGGCCTGGTTCAAGATGTGGAATCGGAGATCCGAGTTGGCTGTGCCTGGCTCATCCCCGTCTGAAGCCTCAAGGAAGAGGAAGGGGATTCCTGGTGTGTATGGAGAGGGCAAACCTAAGGGTTGGGGAGGGTGGGAGAGTCTCCCATGCCTCCCTATCTTTTCCTGGTCCTTCCTTCCATATCCATCATCATATCAGGACTCGAGGTGAGCCATGGCATTTCATCCCACTTCACAAGTGAGCAAACTGAGGCCAAAAAAGGATGGGATTCACCTGAAGACCCTCATTGGGATACAGAATGGGACAAAAATGAGAAGGGCAGCTTGGCCCCTGGCTGCCTTGTCCCTATGCCAACTCTCTGGCATTTTTTTTTACTCTCTGCTCTTCTATCAGTGCCCACTTGACCTTGCAGTGATCTGGCTGCCCTGGGCACTCACCAGGCCTGGTGCCCTGGCTCAGATGAACTCTGTAGATGGCCTGGGAGAAATGGGGCACCTGGTCATTCTCATCCTTCACATGCACAAGCACAGGCTGTGGGCCCCATATGACACGTCCATCCTCAGTCTCCAGGGTGACCTGCAGGGAAGGGTAGTCAGTGCCCTGCCCTACCTTCCCTGCTGTCCCCTACTCCTGGCCCAGCCCTACCTGTAGCCGGTAGTTTGCCTGTTCCTCTCGATCCAGGGCCCTTGTTACCAGCAAGAAGCCAGACTCTGGATCCACAGCAAAGAGGCCCTCAGCTGCTACGCCTGAGTTTCCTGACAGCATAATCTGGCCTTCAGCTTCCTCACGGGGCAGCTGCAGCTGGTGGGGGAGAACAAACATGAAGGGAGTGGAAGCCAGGCCTGGGGGAAGGCCCCTGCACCCAATGGTCCCATTTTATATGTGGGAAAATTGAGACTCAGAGAGGACTAGCACTTACCTGAGATCACACAGCCAGTAACAGGACTGAGATTCAAAGCCAGGGCTCTTTCCTCTGTACCTGATGCTTTCTAATACGCCCTGCCCTTCTTTCTAAAGCTTGAAACCCCTCCTCCAATACTTCATTCTTTAACTTAAAGCTCTACTTTTTGGGGGGATTAAAATCTTGCTAGTCATGCACCCTATATCACACATTCTCTAGATAGCAGGGCTTAAAAGGGAGACAGAACAAAAGGAGAAAGGAGTGCTGAAGGTAGAGGAAGCTGGACTTGGAGGGAGGGTAACCCATCCAGTGCTCAGGCTCACCTTGGTCAGGTACAAAGGAAAATTTCCACCATAGTTTTCCGGGACTTCCACGTATAGCTCTGCAGGCTGGGCCTCAGGGAGAGCCTGTGGGAAGAGTCTCACCTTGTTACCAGGATCTATCTTCCTGCCATGAGTGCTGGAGACCTGACACAGGTGAATTTCTGCCCCTTCCCTGTGCCTGGCCATGCCATAGCCCATCCACCCTCTGGTCTTCGACCTCACGATCCCACAACAGGCCTATAGCCAACTCTGACCCCCGCCCCCAACTACTACCATCCATGGTCAGTGTAACTGGTCCTGGTGGAGCGGGGGGCAAGGGTGCCAACACTTAAAGCCAGGATCTGAAGGAGGGGAGCAGGGCCCAGCTCACCTGGGGGACGGAGAGGCAAAGCAGCCACAGCCAGGTAAGGACCATGGTCAGAACACACCTGAGGGACAAGGCAGTGTAAGGATCTAGCCCAGACTGGTAGGCAGGGGGTCCCTCCCATTACCCTCTCCCCCTAGAAAGTATTCCTCCCTTCATCCCTACTCAGCCCCATACCTTGGCTTCCCCAAGCCCCATGGCGTGTAACTGTCCCTCCTTCTTCCTGGTGACCTCCTCCTCCCTGGTCACTATGGGGCAGGCAGCCAGCCCCCCCCGCCCCCCCATCCCCTGTCCTTCTATGCTGCCCCAGCAACTATCAGAGCCGCCCCTCCCTACCCTACCCACATGAACACTGCCACCACCCATTCCTATCCTTGTCCCCTGCCTCAGCTTATTCCAAACACATAGCCAGATTAGCCTCCTCTTCCTCCCCTTAGAAGGACCTGTGACTCCCCATTTCTTGCAGGGTGCCATCCAGCTGCTCAGCCAGGCCCAGCCGCCCTGCTGCCTCTTGGTTTACAACCCCACGAGGATCTCCATAGGAGTTTTACCTCCAGACTTTTGTCTCCTTCCCGCTTTAGCCCGCCCAACTCGTGGATCCCAAAGTGGTAATTTCCCAGCAGCCCTGAAAAATCACAAAAGTTTGAAGCTGGAAAGACTCTGATGACTCTGAGAGCCACTTCCCACAGTTGCCTCATGTCGTAGGCAAGGCCCTGAAGGGCAGGGCCTGACCAAGGTCACAGAGGATTAACTGTAGGGAATTCCTCCTGGCACTGAGGATTCTTGGTTCAGGGTCTCCAGGACTGTTCTTCCTTCCACTGCCATCCTTCAGACCCGGAGTCCCCTCAGGGCGGAAGACCTGCCCTCATCTCAGCATTTTCCGCCACTCAGCATAGAGCTGGGCTCACAGAGCATGAACAACCACTCCAATCTCCCTGGACGATGGGAGGACAGGGCAGTGTTTCTCCTTCACTCACCACCAACCCCACCTCAGCCCTGCCCACCTCCCCATTCCCAATTCCTAGGCCCTCACCTGCTGGTGCCTAAGGCTTGCTCCCTTGGTCCGGCTGCCAGGTGAGAGGGCTCTTTCTCCAAGAAGCCCTGGTAGGGCCAGGCCCGGTGGAGTAGGGCAAGGCGCACACTTGAGCAGGTAGGCGGTCCGGCCACGCTTGCTCAGGAGTGGAAAACACCACTGGGCCCACAGCAGCAGGCCTCACCCTGCCCAGCCCCCCAAGTTACTCATTGACTTTGGAAAGCTGGGGGCTGCTCAGCATCCGTGACTGCCAGCACCAGGAGGTGGGGACTTCAGCCTGGCACTCCTCTCACCTTACACAGCCCAGTGGGCATTGCTTAGCCTCTGGGCTTGGACCTTACAGTCTGCGAGTTTCACATCTGCAGATTCAACCAAGTGTGGATTGAAAATATTCGAAATAGAAATGATTACATTGTTGCTGATATGTCCTATATAGTTAGGCCTATGATGGTTGTGTCTATACTGAACATGTATAAACTTTTTGTCTTGCCATTATTCCTGAAACAATACAGTATAACAACTATTTACATAGCACTTACATTGTATTAAGTATTGTAAAGTTATTTAAGTTTTAGGTATTATAAGATATTTATAAGATGTATTAAGTATTATAGAGATGATTTAAAGTATACAGGAGGCTGTGCGTAATTTATATGTGAATACTATACCATGTTATGTAAAGGACTTGAGCATTTGCAGATTTTGGTATCTGTGGGGGTCCTGGAACCAAACAACACCTGTGGATACAGAGGGATGACTTGTACTTTTTTTGTGATTCCAGACTCGATCCCACTTCTCCTCCATTCACCAGCATCGGTAGCTCCACCTTGGCCCACTCTGTTCCTTTTGTCTGGAATACCCTTCCCACCCCGTCATCAGTCTGGTCAATACCTGCTCAGGTGTCAGTACTCAGCTCAGATAGTCCCTTCTCCAGGAAATCTGCCCTGGGTGCCCAGGCTTGTTCAGGGTTCTCATCTGAAAATACCCACCTCCACTCCCACCCCGCCCCATGTGCTACCTCTATCAATGCAGAGAGGACACCAGGTTTCCATTGTCTGTCTCTTTCATCAGACTGAGAGCCCCTCCAGAGCAGCACTCAGAGACCCAGCTGGCCCTTGCCTGGCTCAGCAGCTCCCGGCTGCCTTGTGGAACTAAGACAAGGAGCTGGGAGTTGCACATGAAGGGCAGATAAGCAGTACACGATCTGAACTGGGCATGCAGGACTCTATACCACCCACCAGGGAACCAGTGGGTGTGGGGACAGTGGCCTGGAAGTGCTCCTGAGGCTCCCTAAGTGTTCACATTAGCCCCCGGACACTGACAGGGCTGAGACAATGGACCGCCTCTGCGCCTCTGAGAAGGAAATAGAAGATTGAGCCAGCTCAGGTGACCTTGAGGGAATTGCAGAGCTGACCAGGGGCCCTTCCCCCAGTGAGGGCAGCCAAGCAGAGCCAAGAGAAGCTTCTGGGGCCTGGAAGTCCAGGATGAGGAGGGAGGGTGGGAAGGGTCACAAGGTCTCTAATCTCTTCTTATCCTCAGAGTTTCCCATGGTCTCCCCCGAGTCCTTCCCACTGCATATCTGGTTAGTTTCTCTCAGGCTGGAGGCTGAGTCAGGACCCCTCAGCTGCCCCCAGCCTTGTCTGTCACAAGCTGAATGCCTGCCTCAGGGTCCTTCAGGCATCCCAGGCACCCCGACCTGGAGCAGTGCAATATAGGGAAGTTGAGGGGGTCTTACATGTGTTAAGCTCCTACTATGTGCCTGGCACGGCTCTAAGCACATACTTTCACTATTCTACCCACTCCATTCTGAAGGGGACATCATCCCCATATCACACACTGGGGCACAGAGAGGTTGAATGGCTTGCTGAGGGTCACACAGCCAATAAACAGCAGAGCCAGGAAGTTCTGAATTCTTCTTCAGGCCTCGGGACCTTCACCTGCTCTAAGAAAACCATGTCCTCCACATGCCTTGAAGTATGTTGAGGGGTGGGAGTGGAGAGCAGCAGCAGCTTTGAGCAGTTAAAATTGCCTTGGGGGGCATGTGTGTTCGTCACAGAGGTCACACAAACTGAAGAGCAGCCTTCAAACCTCCTCCTGCCATTGAACAACTGCAATCAGGATTCTAACCAAGTTCCGAGGGCTCCTAGTAGAATTAATTAATTGAACTAGTGAAGGAATATATGGACCCTTCAACCTTCTCAGCCTGCAACCTTCTCAGAAAATGTCCCCAGCCTTGCCCCAGGCTACCTCCAGGCTTGGAGACTGGCAGACTTGTATACCAGACCCCACTCAGCCACTTCTACCTGTGTGACCTTGGGCAACTGCTTCAATTCCCCATTTGCCATTGCTGAACGGGGACACTCCTTCATGAAATGATGTATGTAAAAGTCCCAGTAGGCACCTGTGCCCAGATGGGCTTACCTTCCTGGGTTTTGGTGGTGGGGAGACAGGCACACCTCTATCAGCAAACATGCACAAGTTCCCACACAGATGCAATGTCTCTCATCCCAGGAAGGGAGGGTTCCAGGAACCTGTTCCCACCAAGACCACATTAGCCAGTGCTGAGCATGGTATGTTCTGGCCTGGCTACTCACAGTGGAGAGAACAGTGAAAGCCCCCTCAGTAGCCCAGCATCAGCAGGGAAGTAGGGAGCCACGTGGAGTCAATTCTGAGGGATGTGCCTTCCTCACCCCGCCTTTAACAAACCTGCCGCCTCCTTCCCCAGCCAGGGAGTCTCGAAGTCTTCCACAGTCACCCCACCTGGGAGGATTTTCAGTCCCTCCAGGTGAAGCAGGGCAGAGACACCAGGCCGNAAAAAAAAAAAAGAAAGATAAAAAGGTGAGGGAAGGGGGTGGGGGAAGGATGCGGTAAGGAGACAGTTCTAGAAGAGGCTAAAGAAAGCTAACAACCAAATGCAATACATGGACCTTGATTGGAGCCTGATTAAAAAAACAACTATGAATGACATTTTGGGGAAATTCATATATGACTAACTGGATATTTGATGGTATTAGGGAATTGTTCTTTGTTGGCTAGAAAACAGTACTGTGGTTATACAGGCTTACTCTTAGGAGACACAGGATGAAGTACGTAGGAGTGAAGAGTCATGTGTCTGCATCTTACTCTCAAAAATATTTATATTATACACATATAAATAAAGCCAGTGTTACAATATATTAACCACCGTTGAATCTAGGTGGTGGTATATACAAGGTGTGATCACAAAATATGGTGAATGTTTAAATTAAAATAAATTATTACAGTAAAAGACACATTGCCATTAATCCTCTTCAAAATACGCCCCCTCACTACGATCACACTTATCCCATTGTTCTTGCCACTTTCTGAAGCAGTTCTGGAAGTCCTCTTTTGTGACTGCCTTCAGCTGCGCTGTTGTGGCTGCCTCGATGTCCTGAATCAATTAAAAATTTTTACCTTTCATGGTCATTTTGACTTTGGGGGAAGAGCCAGAAGTTGCATGGTGCCAGATCCAGTGAATAAAGTGGATGAGAATACACCATGTTTTTGACAAAACTTGCCATACCAGAAGCAATGTATGACACGGAGCTGGTGATAAAAATCTACAGTGAATGCCGCTGCCAAGTGCCATCCAATGGAAAGGCGGGGATCTTCAATATGGGAAGCAGCGCTTCAAACCTTAGTAACAATGTGTGACAAGTTTCAACTTGTTCAGTGCAGTCAATCGTGAACTACGGACCTTGATTGGAGCCTGATTAAAAAAACAACTATGGGGCCAGCTGAGTGGCTCAGCAGGTTAAGCGCTCGCTCAAGAGTTCGAGCTCTGAGCAACAACGGTTTGAGTCTCTGCCCGAGCTGAGCTACCGCTGAGCTGCCAATAGGTGGCAGGATGGCTCAGCTAAAAAAAAACAAAACAACAAACCAACTATGAAATGACATTTTGGGGAAATTCATATGACTGGGTATTCCATGGTATTAGGGAAGGTGTGTGTTGTTTTTTTTAAAGATTTTTATTGGGGAATTGGGGGAAGGGGAACAGACAAGTTGCTGTCGTTTTGTTCTTCAGTCTAGTTGTGGAGGATGTTGCTTCACTGGCCCAAGTTGGCACCATCATTGTGCTCTTCCCGGATAAGGCAGATCAGTCGCCGGCTTCTGGACGGCCGCTCATGGCAGCTGCTGGCCACTCACGCTGGCTGCCGGCTATACACGGTAGCCCATGGCAACCCACTGCAGCAGGGGCTGCAGCCTACGCCGTCACCAGCGATTCACGGCAGCCCAGCTCCAGGTTGAGCTGTTGTTCAGCATCTTAGCTGTAGAGGGCAGTGTCACTGGCCCTCATATGTGGGATCCGAACAGGGGCCCTCTGGCGTCCCAAGCCAGCTCTTAACCAACGTGCCACTCCGGGCCCAGGGAAGCTGTGTTTTAAAGTGTGCCATAAATCACCCTCCATCAGGACAATGCTCAATGTCACACCTCGCTTCTGGTATGGCAGGTTCTGTCAAATAAAAACATTACAGTGTGTCCCCATCCACCTTATTCACCAGATCTGGCACCATGTGACTTCTGGCTCTTCCCCAAAATCAAAATGACCATGAAAGATAAAGGTTCTGAATCGATTCAGGACATTGAGGCAGCCATGACAGTGCAACTAAACACACTCACGAAAGAGGACTTCCAGAACTGCTTCAGAAAGTGGCAAGAACGATGGGATAAGTTTGTTTGAAGCGAGGGGGAGTATTTTGAGGGGGACTGATGGCAATGTGTCTTTTACTGTAATACTTTTTTTTTAAATTTAAACAGTCACCATATTGTTTGATCACACCTCCTAGGTATGCTCATTACACTGCTCTTTCAATTTTTTGGTATACTCACAACTGTTCCAATCAAACCATTCAGAGACATTTTTTAAATACAAGTAAACTGCACCTCACTGACCTAGTCTGTATAGGCACTCACTAGCAACACCCCCTCCCAAACCCAGAGTGACCCCACCATGAAGAAAGACTCTAAGGCATGCTGGGAAATGAATATAAATTAAGGGTTTATTATAAAATGCAAATGTTAATTTCTTATAGTCAGTGATACAAGAAAACAAGGCCATGAGCCCTGGGTGGGACTGGAAGTGAAAAGCCAGGCTCAGGAGCGGGCTGACAGGCACTGGTTCACAACCTCCAGCAGGTGGACATTCTCCAGGGCAGCTGCCACCCGCTCCTTATCGGCAAGCTGCTTATTCACTGGGCAGAAAGGAGGGAGTGGTGAAATATATATGTACCCCCACCAACAAAGCCCCCATCACCTCCTTTCCAGGACCCCAAGCCTTGATCAGGCTACCCCAACCACCTGAGCCCACACCTATCCCACCTTCTGGGACCCCTCCCACCTGGCTGCTCATCCCTGCCTCCTGTACTATATCGCCTGACACACCCTGGTCCTGTGTAGTTAGGAAAGGGAAAGGACAGGAGTGGGGGAACACAGGAAGCACAGGAGACTCAAGTCAGTCCAGCTTCAGTCTTGGGCTGCCACCTTTACTGAGGAGTCACTACCCAGCAGCACCTGCCCCTAATCTTGCCCCACAAACCACCATGGCAAGGAGGAAGCCTCAGGGCCAATGCCTTAACACTAGCCCTCTTACCTGCATGCTCTGAGGCATGAGTCCCTGGTGTAATGTGCACGTCCATCTGGAAGGGAGTAAGGCACAGCCTGAGCACTCACACCCTATGTACCCCCTTCTCTCTCCCTTCCTAATCATGCCTCTGGACACTGGCCTTTCCAGTACATCCCAAACCCACCCACGGCCAGTCCCATCTCTACTCGAAGGACAGGCCAACTGCTGTTAAAGGCCTGCCTGTGCCCCATCCCTGCTCCAAATCTATCTACAGCACCCTACCACTGCCCTTCCTGCCACACTCCTATTTTTCCGCACTTTCAGCTCAGGCCTTTATTCTTGTTATCCCACTCAATTGGAAAGTCTCCTCCCAGTTTCGTCTCTGCTAGTTGGGATCCTTCCAGGTCTCACTCTGATGTCCATGTTCATGCTCTCAATGTCCTCCTTAGTAGCAGGTGCTCACCCTTGCCCCACCCTCCGGGCTCATTTTCAACTTACCTTGAACCGCTGAGGAAGAGATCGCAAAAGCTTGACTTTGATGGACAGGCCAATAAGAGTGGCCATGCTGCAGTGCGGAATGGTGGGTGTGAAGGCCACTGCCACTGTGCTCTCAGGGTCGCTCACCTGGTTGGTGGGGGGGCGGGGTGTGAGGAGTCACAACCCTTTCGGGCCAGAGCCCCTCTTCTTAGCTTGTTGCTTCAGGCAAGTCGTCTAACCTCTATAGACCTTAGTTTCCTCATCCATAAAATGGGCACGACAATCCCACCTTCCAAAGATCCCCTGAAGAGTGTGTGAACTGAGTGAACGCCAGACCCTTAGTGCTCAGCTGCGTCTTTCTGACTCTCCCAAACAAGTCGCTCCCTTCAGACGCTGGGAGTAACTCACCTGAACCCGGACTTGCTCCACTACGTTCAACTCTTCTAGCGTCAGTGGATGCTCCGGGTCATTGATGGAACGAATCAGATGTGGCAAGTGAAGGAAAGGGGACTCTGTGCATTTGCCCACTCAGAACCCTCTTCCGGGAATGCCTGGACGTGATACAGCTCCACCGACTATCAGACTGATCACTTCATGCCCCCTCCCAGGCCCCTGCGAACCCGCCCGCGCCCGGCAACAGCGGATATCAAAGATCTCGCGCGCGTCGATGACGTCTGGAACCTGCTCGTCCTCCTCGCCCGCCGTCACTGGCCGCTCCCCAGAGCGCTCGTAGATGAGGGGGTTAGCGTTTTCCAGGAGGCCACCCCTCTTGGAACCGCCGCCCACCATCGCGGAACCGCTACGGACCACAGTCAACAAACACTTCCGTTCCTAAGGTTGTACTTCCGGGCAAGGGATGGGGGGCGTGGCGAGACGACGGGGTCGCGCGAGGGACATGCAGTGCTGCGGACCGTCGGCCTAGGGTTTGGGAGGGGCTGTGCCCCACGCGCGCTCTCTACACACACCCCGGAAGTTGCGACCGCTACATCTAGGCACAGAAAAGTCGCGCTCGGCGGTGCGATCCCTTAGATTGCTCGGCCGCGGAAGCCAGAGCTGGTTCTCGGGGGCACTGAAGACCAGCCTGAGATTGAGCCAGGCGTATCTTCAGGCACCACTTACTTGGAAGTTTGCCCCTTATGCTGGGCGGGCGCTCCCGTTCCCATAGTTGCCTCTTTCCTAGCACGCGTTTCGGAACCTCCCCGGGACGCGCCTGCATCCCCCGCTGCACCTTGGGCCAAGGAGTGCCCTGCAGGGTTCCCACAGTGCAAATCAGGAGACATTCTTTAAATGTTTATCAAATGAATAAGCGACCGTTAACTCGATCTTGGCGGGAGGTGGGAAGAGGGAAAGCCACGTGGTAGGGTTGATGGTGTCCTTAAGACAAGGGCTATAGTCACGTGTGCATTTCAGAAGGCGACCTATGGTCGAGTCGGGAGGGGACACGCGGAGACGCTCAGACTAAGGACAGACAATAAAGGGATAAGAAAGTTTGAAGGTGGACCCAGGAAACATCCTGAAAGCAAGGAAGAACTTTCAGGATGAAGGGCAGTCCCACCTCCCTGCCTTTCCTTATGCGGTTCCCTTCACCCTGAACGGAGGTCGTTCCCATTTCTCCATCAGTGGGGATCCTGATGGTGCATCTCCTCAAGGAAGCTCTCCTGGGTTCCTGACTTCTTCCGTTCCCTTTTCCTGGCTTGGTGTTCCCTTTCTCCATCCCGGAACACCCTTCTCAGGCCTGTGACTATAAGGACAGTGAACTCAGGTTTGAGGAGAGGGCTCGTGGTATTGCAGAGGGGCTGCAGAAGCCTCGCGGCCCCTTCCGAGATGGCCCAAGGGGGCTTGGGCAGGGAAAGCGGCCGTGCCAGTGCCCACCTGCCACTGGACTTTGCCTGCTCAGTTCCGCTCTCCTGCCAAATCCCCCTTTCTTCCGCCCACCCGGCGCGCCCTACCTACTCCCTGCCCAGTCCACTCTCGGGACCTGAGCGAGGCACTCACGGATTGGCGCCTGGACGGGCCCAAGGGCAGCCAGCCTCTCAGTGAAAAGCAGCTTGCGGGCTGTGAGCTGACCATGCAACTGGACCGACTTCGCGCGCAGTTAGCGCAGTGGCCTTTGGACTCCTTCTTCTTGTCCGGGGTCAGGGTGAGGTTCCCACGGGGACGACAAGGACCGGGGTCGGACTTTCCAAAGTCTGTAAAGGCTGGACCTGGGGCTACGGGGAAAGGAGCCAGGGAGGAGGGAGCCGGTGGACAGCCACAGAGCGGGAACCCTGAGCCAACCCGGGGTAGAATCCCTGAGGCTCTGAGACGGCTGAGGACACACAAATCGAGGGGCGAGCCGGGTCCGAAGGGATTTGAGAAGTGCCCTGGGAGATTTCCCTCCTAGCGTTTGTGGTGGAGCTGGCGCTGCCCGCGGATAACAATATCTTCCCGCTACCATCCCGCTCTAAGTGTTGCGCCTTTGGCCAGAAGAACGCATTGGCACCCAATGAGTGCTCCCCCAAAAGGGCACCAAGCAAGGTCCCTCCGAGAATTGGGCTCCAAAGGCACCCTCCCCCCTCAGTATCCTAAAGCCTATCTGAGAGCCCGCTGTGTACTCTTCACCCCATGCACCGGGCCAGGAGAGGACATGTCTCGGCTTCCAGGGCAAAGATGATCTCACTTTGTGCCAGCTCTGGTTTATGCGGGCACCATACCTGGCGGGTCCGCAGCTCCTGCACCCCCTGTTGTGGGGCATGATCCTCTTATCCAAGAAGGTCCTACCTGTGTAACCTAACTATCCTCCCCCTTCCCAGTCAAATTTGCCCCACAATCATCCACACTCATCCCTCCTCTATGGCCCACCCTGTGGGGCTTCCATCCTTATCTGCCAGCTGACCAAGCTTTCAGAGCTCACCAGGACCTTCCAGCACAACTATCAGTGAGGCCTTACTGATTCCTCGCTTTAAAAATGTTATTTTGGGGACGGCCGTGTGGCACATTGGTTAAGAGTTGGCTTGGGACGCCAGCTCTGAGCAGCAGGCACCCAGTTCGGATCCCACATGAGGGCCAGTGATGCTGCACCCTCTACAGCTAAGATGGTGAACAACAGCTCGACCTGGAGCTGGGCTGCCATGAGTCTCCAGCGACGGCGTAGGCTGCAGCCCCTGCTGCAGTGGGTTGCCATGAGCTACCATGAGTGGCCAGCAGCTGGTGTGAGTGGCCGGCAGCTGCCGTGAGCTGCCAAGAGCCACCGTGAGTGGCCGTCCAGTGGCCGGTGACTGACCTGCCTCACCCGGGAAGAGCACAATGATAGTGCCAATATGGGCCAGTGAAGCAACGTCCTCCACAACTAGACTGAAGAACAAAAGGACAGCAACTTGTCTGTTCCCCTCCCCCAATTCCCCAATAAAATCTTTTAAAAAAAAGCTGTGTATACATATATATAATCAAGTATCTAAAATGTTCTTATTTCATATCTCATAAATTATATTTACAGGGTTTTTTTAAAATCTGGATTCAAATAAGGTCCATACTTTGAATATTGGTGTGTTTCATTTTTTAATAAGTTTTGAGGTATGATTCAAATAGCTTACTGTTAGCCCATTTAAAGTGTACAATTCAATGGTGTTTAATATATTCACAGAGCTTATCACATCAATTCCCCTTTTCCCCCACCCCGACCCCCAATTTCAGCCCCAGCAACCACCAATCTACTTTCTGACTCTATGGATGTGCCAATTCTGAACTTTTCACATAATTGGAATCATCCAACATGTGGTCCTTTGTAATTGGCTTCTTTCACTGAAAGAAGATTCACTCATGTTGTTGCATATTCAGTACTTGGTTTTTTTTATTGCTGAATAATATTCCATTGTGTAGATATACATTTTATTGATCCATTTATTAGTTGATGGACATTTGGATTGTTTCCACTTTTAGCTATTACAAATAATTGTGCTACGAACACTTATGTACAAGTTTTTGTGTGAACACATGTTTTCAATTCTTTTAGATTTATTCCTAGGAGTGGAACTGCTGGGTCATATGGTAACTCTACATTTAACCACTTGAACTGCCAGACTGTTTTCCAGAGCACCTGCCCCATTTGAAGTTTCCAGTTTTTCCACATCCTTACCAATGTTTGTTATTATTTATCTTTTTCATGAGTTTCATGAGTCTTTTTCAATCTTCAGATTCCTCCTCTGCCTCTCCTATTTTCCTTGTAATTTTATTGTGTTGAAGAAACCAATTTATTTGTTCTGGAGAGGATCCCAGAGTTTGGATTTTGCCGATTATATCCCAATGGTGTCTTTTAACTGTTTTTCTGTCCCCTGTATGCCTGTAAATTTGTATTTATATTCTAGAAGCTTGATCAGATTCAGATTTCATGTTTTGCTTTGTTTTGTTTGGGAGCAAAACTACTGCATATGTGGTACTACGGACTTCCAAGAGAAAACATACAATGTCTGAGTGTCTTGCTTTTTGTGACAAAATAAGTTGTTGACATAACAGATTTCAATGTGCATTTCTCTTAGCATGAGTGAGGTGAACATCTCTTTATTTGTGTAAGATCTACTTATTTGTATTACTTATTCTGTCTGAACATATTCTTTCACCAATTATGCACAGCTGGCATATTTCTTATTTATTTGTAGAAATTCTTTGTCTACTAAGAATATCGGCTTTATCGCTGTTAGGTGACTTTCATTCACTTCCTCCCTAGGGCAATCCCCATAGCAGGATAGGCTGCACCTCTTACGTTCCAGGCATAGCTGCACTTCTCTTTTGTAGTTCTTCTCATAACACCACTCTTTATCTAGAGGGTGCTTTCTTTATGTCATTTTTTGCCACCTAGAGCATGAGATCCCTAAAGTCAGAACCTTGTCTTCTGATTCTCCCAGTTCTCCTACTCCTCATATGACCTAGCACACAGTCAGCGGAAAGGACACTCACCCCGTCAAACTCATGTGACCATTTGCTTGAAACTGCTTGGACTAAAACCATGGTGCCAAGCCCCAAGGAGCTTCACGAAGCGTGGAAAAGGCTGGGGCTGGACCCAGTGAAGGCAGTAGGGAGTGAAGGTGGGGACAGGATCATAGGCAGGAAATCTATAAAACAAGTGTTTGTAGATCAGGGTCCCTTGAACTGAGCTGACAAGGAGTGGACAACATCAATTAGTCTAGGAGGGCAGCTGATTGGGTGGACACAATGTCCATTTCTCTGCCCACAAGCCAGGACTCTGCCAGCCCCATCTGGACCACTCACATGGGGCAGGTGCGGGAGAGCCTTGTCCACATGAAGGGCACTGATGTGGAGGTCCACACCTTCCTAGGAATTCCCTTTGCCAGGCCACTTCCAGGGCTGCTGCAATTTACACCCCCAGAGTCCCCTGAATCTTGGAGTGGTGTAAAGGATAGGACCTCCAACCCAGCTACGTAAGCAGGGTGTTCAGGGAACTCCAGGCCCTGGGGTAAAGGGTACTCTGAACTCTGGGCTGGGCTGCAGTTGTGATTTCATTTAAACCTCCACGGCCAGTTTCCCCCCTGAGTTTGGTGGGTTCCCGCCATGCATTTTTCCTATAAGCCTGCTGAGGTTTGGAAGGGTGAAGTAACTTTCCTAGGCACAGGGCTTGGCACTCAGAGGGCATTAGCTCCTGCTGAAGGGATAAGCAGAGACACATATTTCCCTAGGTTTTAACTATGCCAAGCATTCTCTGCCATCAGGGAAGGTGTCTCTGGGAGAGGTTTGGGTTGGCTCCATGAACCTTGTAGGAGCCCCTGACTCCAGCAGCAGATACTGTAGATCCCTGTGGAATGGGAAACCCCCATTCTGCACAGTCATTGTGCCAACCAACAGGACCAGGTGCTATGGGCCAAGGGGCATATGTATGTTCTTACAACTGGAAACTGTGGAAGCAATGAGGTTCCCTGAGAGTCTGACTTGGGATGAACCACTGCCCTTCTCATAAGAAATTAACGTCCATTAATTCAGGCAACACATGTATGTGGGCTACTCTGTGTTCCAGGCCTATCTGGGTACAAGGATACAGTGGTGACTGTCAACACATGTGTCCCTCATGAGCAAAGGCTGGGCTCACCCCAGAGGCTGGCCCCTTCCATAGCCCATCCTAGGATCCATCTCCCCAACCTTGACCCTGCTGCCTTCCTGCCCTTGTGAGCTTGCCTAACCTGATCCTTCCTGATCCACCTGGGGTAGATGTTGCCTCCTGCATTTGGCAACCTGTTGATGGAGGAGTACATGGGAGACAGTAGGGACCCCCAGACTCTCCAAACCCAGTTCCATGAGATGATGGGGGACTCCATCTTTGTGATCCCTGCCCTCCAAGTAGCAATTTTTCAGTGTGAGTACATCTCTAACTAAGGCCAGACCTGCAAGGAGCAGCTCAGAGCTGAAGGTCCCAGGTGAAGTCTATTGGTGTCCAGGTCCCAACCCATGTTTATTTTTTGGACCCGTAGGTGCCAGGCACTTGCTATCCCCCATCTTGTTAAATCCTTGTGGCTAGTTTAAGAAACACTTTCCTCATTTTACAGATGAAAAAACTGAGATTCAGTGACATTCAGTGACTTACCCAAGACCACACCTTAGGAAGTTCCAAAACCATAATTTGAATGCAGACCCTTTCCACTGCCCCTGCTCCAGCCTAGGCTCCCTCACCCCATTGCCCAGATTCCAACCAGCTTTGGGCCTAGCTACGTTATCACCATGGGTGATGCAAAAGCTCCAGGTGAGGGGTCATCACATCATGGCCAATCCACCCCACTCCCCTAGGTTCCCATGCCCCCATCGGTTTCTATGAATTCCAGCATCAGACCAGCTTCTTCAAGGACAGCAAGCCAGCCCATGTGAGGGCAGACCATGGCAATGAGATGCTCTTTGTCTTTGAAATCTCTTCCTGGAGCAGCCACAGGTACTGGGTGTTAGGGCTGGCCACCAGCCAGATGGGTGGTCCACTGAGATTTTCCCTGCTCTAAAACCACTCAGGGGGTCCCAAGGATGCACCGGGCTGGTGGGTGGGCAGGTGGAGCCTGAAGAGCCGGGGGGTTCCTACCCCTTGACTGTCTCTGCAGGTCATGGTATGGTTCCATGGAGGGGCTCTCATGGCTGGCACCACCACCACCCACCTCCCAAGACGAGTCATCCCTGGCTGCCTCTGGGGATATGGTAGTGGTCATAATCCAGTACCACCTGGGGTCCTTGGCTTCCTCAGGTAAAGTGGCAGGCCTAGCTGATGAGAGGCCAGCTCAAGAGGAATTGAGGATCTAGGGTGAGGCTCCAGAGCTTGAATAGAGATGTCTCAGGCAAGCAGGGTGTCTGGGGACCAAGGGCCCTTGCCCCATGCTGCCTGGGCAGAGAAGGGTACTCCCTGAGGCTCCCCTCCTAGGGAAAGGGCTCAGCCAAAGCCAGAATTATACAGTGAATTTAGTCCTTTGGAGAGAAGATGTTGGCCCCTGGTGTGGGGCCAGGATCCCAACAGGGTGTGGGGGCAAGGAACAACAAGCTCTGGCAGCCACTTGAGAGCCAGCCCTGGCAGGCTTTCCAGCCAGGCCCACCACACCACGTGCTGGGCATATGGATACCAAGTGAGGCTTATAGCCAGGCCAGACTTGGGGAGCAGGGGAGGGTCTGGTATCCTAGTAACTGGTTCAGAGCAAACCTGCAACGGCTAAGGAAAATCTGTCAGGGTAGTTAGACCATGCTAACCACTGTCCCACTGTACCCCCAACACTAGAGACAAGCATGTGCCTGATAACTGGGGCTTCCTGGATTTGGTGGCTGCTCTGCCCTGGGTGCAGGGGAACATCACCCCCTTTGGGGTGACCTCAACTCTGTCACCATGTTTGGAGGAATTGCCAGTGCCTGCATCGTTTCTTCCCTAGTGAGTCACCACAAGGGACTCCCAATGATGTCTCCTGTGCTTCCAGACCTTCCAGCTCCTCTGCCCTCCTCTGACAGCCATCTGTGCCCTACACTGCACCCTTATCCTTGCTGGCTGCAGGGTGGTTTCCCGGAGCCATAGCACAGAGTAGAATCATCACCATGCTGGACTTACTGGATTCTGACCTGTGGTCCCTGGCTCGGGTCTCCATTTCTTTCACTCTCTCACCCCACATGTACTTACCATACCCTGCCTTGTGCTTTCCCTGGGACCCTAGAGGGCGTGTCACTGGTAAGGAGCTCCTTGTTGGCAGAGAGGGACCCATTGGGGTAAAAGAACCACACTGCCTGTGGGAGCTCAGAGAAAACCACCAGTGCAACCTGGGAATAAGATGATTCAGGAACCCATCCCTCCTGCCTCACTTCCCAGTGACTCCCTGACCCTGCTCCAGACTCAGCACCTACCATTATCCCCTCCCTGCCAGACCAGCATGTGCTGGCATCCCTCCCCCCAAACCCGATCTCATTTCCTTGTTCATGCCACAAAACTGTACTTGTGCCACTGGTTCTGGGAATCAAGTTAACTAGATAATGACACTGTTCTCAGAGGGATACAAGGGACACAGGGAACACACAGATAATGACAGTATGACATAATGGGGGACACACGGGGTGCCTGGAGCCCACCTAAGCTGGTGGGCAAGGAAGGCCTCTTAGGGTTGGTGGCAGGTCTCTGGCCAGTCTTGAGGTCCATCTCTGACATGATTGCCCCAGCTGTCCTATAGACACACGCCCTCTCTGTAGGAGGCAGAGGGCTAAAAAGTGGGTGTTGATGGGTGAGGAAGCAAGTCACTTTTGTCTGTCCCCAGAACTTCAAGGACCCCTTGGCCTGCAGCTCTAACTCCTTGGCTAAGATGTCACAGTGCCTTCAGCAGAAGGCAAGCAAGGAGCTGATCCTTTCCAAAAAGTTAATATGCCCTCTTCTTGGGGGACAGTGGCAGGTAATGGCACAGATGGGGTCCTGTCCAGCTCCTGTGGGAGCACAGGGGCAATCAGCAATCTGGGGTGAGACCTGGGCCAGAAACCCATGAGGGGAAAGGGCTAAGGACCCAACTAGGCCTGGGGCTTGAATGGAGGGTAGGCCCTGTCTTTCAGGGAAGAGGCCTGCTTGGGAGTCATTAGTTGCCTTGTCTCCTGACTCCTCCTGGATCCCCTAATCCCGGTGACCTCCATCCCCTCTCTTTCCTTCAAGGTTCAGCCACCACTCAGACATGCAGCCAGGTGACCCCTGGGGTCCCATCTTTTGAGGCTTGGGCCTGACTGGGAGGCCCCCTGCCTTGCTTTCTCCTGCAGAATGTTAAGGCTTTCTACACCATTCTTTCCCAAGAGCCCCAAGGCTGAGATGTGCTGAGGAAACACAGTTCTGTATGACTGGAAAGATCAGACTATGAGGAGCCTGTGGGCTGCAATGGGAGTGTGGACTTGTGGGTAACTGAGAACCTTGGAAAGGTTTTAACCAGGGGGTGACATAAACAGGTTGGAGGAGGTGGTGAGAATGGGGGGTAGAGAGCAGGGAGGAAGCCAGTGCCAGCTTTCAGGAAGGTAGAGAGGCACTGGTGGGCCCAGATTTAGAGTTAACAGACAGACCTAGTGACTGATGGGATACAAAGATGAGGGGAAGGAAGACTCCCCAGGGACTGCCTGGAGGTGAGTAGCACTGGGCCGGAAATCAAAGGCCTGGTTTTGACCACACTGGATGTATAAAGAGCCCTCTTCCTCCAGGCCTGAGGGTGTACCACATCTGGCAGTCATAGGGGTATGGGGAACCACCACCAGCTTTGGAGGGCTCTGGAGAGGGTGGGCAAGCCTGCTGGTGAGGCCCCAGACCCTGTCCTACCGCCAGCTCTCCCCGCTTCCCCTCCCCGCCTCCAGCTTCTAGGACTTCCTCCACATAGGGAGGGAGTAGAATGGCCTGGCATTGTCCCAGTGGCTTGGGGAGCATTCACACATTGTAGGTGCTCCTGCAATTCCAGTCCTCTTGGCTCTATTCTCTCTTCCCTGGACCACTGCCCCTCACGCTCATGGACTGCCCCTCCCCTGCCTGTCAAGGTGTCCTTGACCGACTGATGGCCCTGCCTCGAGGACCCAGCAGCCACGCAGAGGTAAGGGGAGAGATCCAGAGGGCACACACAAACTCAGACCAAGGTCTGCAAGGCAGAGACTGGTGGACTAAGGGAGCCTCCCATGTGGTGCAGTCACAGGAAGAGACCTATAAGCAGTGCGAGTATGTGACCACTAGGGGGTACTGCAGGATCAGGCATGCACACCTGGACCCGGTTACCCAGCCAAGGAAAGGGCAGATGCTCTCAGTAGATATAGGTAAGAGTGTACATACCCAGTGCCAAACTTAGTTACACACACACACACACACACACACACACACACACACACACAGGCAGGCACACATGCTCACTAATAGGGTTTGAATCCATTTCCACATATCACTGGATATGTATCATTGAGCAAGTTATTTTTCGTTTTTCCATCTGTTAAATGGAGGCAATGATAGTGTTCCCCCTTCATAGATCTGCTGTGAACATTGAACGATCATTAGCTGTAAGGCAAATGTGCGAAAAAATGCTTTCTGGTATATGTATGGACACAGACTCTAATCACACTGTCTGAAAAAAATCATATGACTTCTTGACTACAATTTAAAGATGGAAGGATTGGGGGATGTTAAGGGGTGTCATAATTTTGGCATTGGCCTCTTCCACCTTAAAGTAACTCTTAAGCCCATGTTTGCCCAGAAGAGGTGGCAGATGGAACCTTATATTCTGAATGGCAGACTGAGTTGCCCTCTCAAGGAAGAGACCCTCTTAGAGTCTCAGGGAAGCCATCACAAATCTCTCCCCCACTCTGTCTGCAGCCCCTCCTCTTGAATTTTAAACTCACCTCCTCCCCAACTTTTCCAGTTCACTGCCCAGATTGTCCAGGCCCTAGGAAGGTTATTCGAAGAACAAAAAAAAGCTTGGTAGGGAGACACCAGCTTTGCTACTTGCAAATAGTGGTTCCCACACATCCCTTCTCCCTTTGCCCTGGTCCTTGGGCCTCTCTTCCCGTCAGCCTCAGACTCCTGATGCTTTGAAGGTGTTGTTGCCCACTTGAGCCTCTCCTGAGGTGGGGTTGCCCCTTCCTACTGTCCCTGAGCTCGCCTCTCCTGATTTTGGGGGCCTTGACCAGGGCCCAGGGCATAGGCAAATCTGCTGGCAGTGACACTTGCTGAGCTCTCCTCCATGCTCAAGCTTACTCACATCCATCCTCTCCTTCATGTCTCTGAATAATCCTCTAGGGTCCTGAGTGGATCCCCATTTTACAGATAAGGAAACTGAGAATCAGAGCCGGGAAGCGCCTTGCCTGAGGCCACAGAGAGAGTCAGGAAAGGGCCAGGATTCATACCCGAGTCTATTGGCCTCCAAATTGCATGTCCTTCCCCCTTCAGCATGTGTCCTCATATCTAGAGTGGGTTTTCCAACTGCTGGAGTTGAGGTCTGTGGGCTGACATAGGTGGAGGGGCTGGGAGTCTAACAGGTAGCAAGGCTGGCAAGGGAGGGTTTTTACAAGGTGACAGCTTCAGACTGTGGCAGCACAACCCACAGAGCTGTTCTCAGATGCCAGCACAAGCCTCCCCTTCCCCCCTCCCCGCCCTTCTGGCCTGGATGTTGGGATTGTCAGTGTGCACAATATTGCCCCAACCAGACTTCAGGGCCTCACCCCTACTGAATTGGTCTGCAGGTGTGGGGAGCATGCAGGGTGAAAGGTTGGGTTGAGCCTCCCTACCCACAGAGGTCAGTCAGCATCCAGGCCATTCTTCTCTCAAGTCTCCAGGCCCTATTATCTGATGCCATACTGTCTCAGACCCCATACCACCTGAGGCCCCAAGGAAGTGAAGACTGAGCCCAGCCATAACTCTTCTTGGATGAAGTAAGCAGCAGTGAGAGCACTGGGCCCCCCAGGCCTCCTAGGAAACCAATTCCCCCTCCAAGCAGACCCAGAATCACCACAGGGGTCTCAGAGTAGCAAGAATGACAGGTGGGTGGTCAGAATCCCATCATCCCTACGTAGTCGTCTCCTGAAGGGACCTCTGTGTAGCAGACAAGGAATGAGGCAGAGCCAGGTCAAGCCCCCAGAAGCTGGTATCCAGCCTCTGCCAGGACCATCCCCTGGGGTAGAACTGCCCAAAGTCACCACCCCAAGGGCCGGAAGGAATCTGACTCACAGTGGAGAAGCCCCTGTCAGGCTCTCCATGACCCTCACACCAAAACCTGGGTGAGGCTCCTGGCCCTTCCCAGCCTCCCAGAGCCTCACGAGTGCCTTGGTCCCCAGGACCTCCATTCCTGCAGGGCTGTGCCCTGGCCCCCATGTGGCCAAATGGAGCACACCTGGATCTCAGCCTGGTGCCAGAAGTGCTAGGCCAGAGTTCTAGGAGAGAGACAGCACTGGCGGCGGCAGCAAAAGGGCCTGAAGATACCCCATAACCTCTGAAGCCAGGGTTGGGTCTGCCCCATGTTAGTGCCACCAGAAAAGTACTGGTGGGCAGTGGGAATTCCTGAATTATCTCATTGGACCAGATGTTCAGTGAAAACAGGCTCAGGTCTGGGCTTCTCACTATGCAACCCCGATCCCAGGTCATGGAGTAAGCCCACCTGTGGGCAGCCACAGCAGTCTTTGGGAGCCATGGGTATCTCCATGAGCTCAGTCAGGTCCTTCCCTTTCAGAGGAGACTCGGGTTCTTTGTCCATGCCATAAGGCTGGGCAGGTTGTTCTTACACGAGGGGATACAGGGGTCTGGCTCTGTAGGAGTTTGGCACATCCAGAAAGGCACCCTGGAAGGGGATGAGCTGAATTTTGGAGGATAAGTGGGAGTTCACCTGGTTGACAATGCAGGGGAAAGCATTCCACACAACGGGAACAGCATGCGTGAAGGCCCCCATGCTTTGTTCTCCTGCTCTTTCCTACTAACAATAAGCCATCGTCCATCTGTGGCAGTGCAACTCACATGTCCTGTGGGGCCTTGGCCAAGTCATTTCTCCATTCTGGGTCTCAGTTTCCTTACCTATACAATAAGAATAATGATAATGATGGTGACAACAATAAGGATGTTTAGAAAGAGTCTTGGCTGGGCCAGATCTGAGATTCTGATACGTAGCACTAGGTGACTGTTCTCCTGAATCACCTGGCATCCCTTTTTGGGAAAAGACCAAGGCCCTATCTAGTCCACTATTGGGCTTTAGACATACATAGACATGTCTGTCAAGTGGGGTGGGGTGTCCTTACAGGCCAGATTGCAGGATGAGGCCAAGGTCCTAGAGAGAAAAGGAGCTTGTATTCACAGGCTCAGCCGCTGGCCCTGGGGTCATTGCAGAGAGCATGATTCTGGGCTCACCAGGGTTCTCACCTGACCTCCCACGCACAGGGGGCAGGTACACCAGGAGAGGGATTCAGCCAGTGTCCCTGGCCACTTCTGTATCTACAGCTGGTTCTTCAATAAAGTGTAGCCTCAGCTCAGCTATGGACTTGATAACAACTCCTGGGGGCCCCCCCCTCACCCCCAGGGCCGCCCAAACATACTTTCTGGTAACTTGGATGTGACTCTCGATCCCCAGAGATGCTCCCTGAGCTCATCTCAGGCAGCAGACCTCTTAGACCCTCCCTTCTCTTCCTTCTGGAGCCAGCATTGCTTTACCTGTGGTGACCAAAGGTTATATTTGAAGCAGGTAATATTTTCTGATTCCCAGCCTTTCCTCACTGATTTCCAGCCTTTCCCTCCCCCACCCCCCGATTTCCAGGCTTTTCCCCCCTGGCTGCACCATTTTACATCCCCACCAGAAGTCTATGAAAATTTATACTTCTCCACTTCCTCAACAACATTTATATCTGACATTTTCATTTTAGCCACCCTAGTTAGTGTAAAGTGGCATCTAATTTGGTTTGATTTGCATTTTCCTGATCATTAATGATGAACATCTTTCCATGTGTTTATTGGTCTTTTTAATATATTCCTTGGAGAAATATCTACTCAAATCTTTTGCTCATTTTCAAATTGGGTTGTTTGCCTTTTTTGTTGTTGAGTTGTAAGAGTTCTTCATATATTCTGTTCTTTATATATCTTTTAAGGGATGTAAGTCTCTTAACAACTATATGATTTGCAAATATTTTCTCCTATTCTGTGGGCTGTCTTCACTTTCTTCACTCTTTTGCATGTGGCTATCCAGTTGTCCCAACACCATTTGTGGAAAAGACCATCATTCTTTCCCCCATTGAATGGTTTTGTCACCCTTGTCTAAAATCAGTTGATCATAGACACATGGGATTATTTATGGACTCTCAATTCTATTCTGTTGATCTACATGTCTGTCTTATGCCAGTACTTCCCTTTCTTGATTACCATTTCTTTGTAATAAGTTTTGAAATAGGGAACTGTGAGTCCTCCTACTTTATTCTTTTATTTAAAGATTTTTATTGGGGAATTGGGGGATGGGAACAGCACTGGGGAATTGGGGGAAGGGGAACAGACAAGTCCTTTTGTTCCTCAGTCTAGTTGTGGAGGACGTTGCTTCATTGGCCCAAGTTGGCACCATCATTGTGCTCTTACCGGGCGAGGCAGATCAGTCGCCGGTTTCTGGATGGTCGCTCACTGCGGCTGCTGGCTGCTGGCTGATCACGCTGGCTGCTGGCTACACACGATAGCCCATGGCAACCCACTGCAGCAGGGGTTGCAGCCTATGCCACCAGTGACTCAAGGCCGCCCAGCTTCCAAGTTGAGCTGTTGTTCAGCATCTTAGCTGTAGAGGCCAGTGTCACTGGCCCTCATATGTGGGATCCGAACCTGGGCCCTCTGGCGTCCCCAGCCAGCTCTTAACCAATGCGCCACTCGGCCAGCCCCCTCCTACTTTATTCTTGTTCAAGATTGTGTTTAGGCTATCCCTTCCAATTTCATATGAATTTTAGAATCCACTTGTCAATTTCTACCAAGAAGTCAGCTGAGATTTTTGTAGGAATGGATAGCATTGAATCTATAGATCAATTTGAGGAGCAGTACCATCTTAATAACATTAAGTCCTTTCACCCATGAACATGGGATGTTTTCCCATTCATTTAGATCTACTTTAATTTCTTACAACATTTTATAGTTTTCAGAATATAAGTTTTGGACTTCTTTTGTTTGGGAGCCTCTGGGCCATGGAGGGGCCCTAGGAGTTATCAAGTCCACTGTTAAGCTGAAGCTATACTTTCTTGATCAGCCACTTGTGGACACAGAGATGGCCAGGCATACTGGCCAAGCCACTCCCAGGGCATCTTATATGCATCCACCTCCATGATTTGGTCTTGGCCACACTCTCCCACCTTCTCCAACCCCCCACCTCCTTGGCATTGGCCTCTAGGCCTCCTCAGTCTAGTCATCTTGAATACCTACTAGCCTGAAGCTCCAGAAGTTTCCTTGATAGACCAACCTAACAGATACACACTCTCCCCAGGCCTGCAGCCGCTACATTTGATGCTCTATGGAATGGAGAAGAATAACTCCTCCCATTTTGATGTACTCTGGTGAGGGTCCTCCCACGGCCAAGTTGCTTGGGCCCAGAATTTCAGCTCAGTGAGATGATTCTTTTACCCTCCCAGGTACCCTTTACTGCTCCTTGTGGGAGGGAGGTCAAGTCAGAAACCTAATGAGCCCAGACCATACTCTGCCTTCCCAGGAGGCCCACCACCTGCTAGGCCAGCTCTAAGCACAGGCTCCTCTCTCTAGGACCTTGGCCCCACTCAGCAATCTGGTTTCTAAGGACACCCCACCCCACTGTCAGAAGCCCAATAGTGGATCAGATGGGGCCTCAGTCTTCCCCCAAAAAACAGAGGCTGCTGGGTGACTTAGGAGAGGAATCACCTAGCGTTAAATATCAGAATCTCAGCTTCTTATCCCTAAGAATGCTGCACCAGGGCCACCTAGCTGACCTGGCTAACCGTTGGATGGGACCCACATGAGTCCTCGGCACTCCACTGAGGTTCCCGGCCTAGGAAAACTACTTCCCACATGGGCCAGATGAAAGATTGTTTCTTCCCCAGGGAGAGATGGCTGGAGTAGAGCCAGCTGTTGGCAGAACCAATCCTTAAGATACACAGAAATGGACAAGTTGCTGCACAGCTGGGTGGGGGTGTCTACATGTGACTGGCCCCCAGGCCTGGCAGGTGGACTCACAGCCTTGTCTGCCTGCTCCACCACCCCTTTCCTTTGTCCTCTACCTCCCAGCTTGGTCCTTGCTTTGAGTGACACATGCTTAGTGCACACAGATAAACCAAACTTGTCATTGCCTGGGCAGCAGAAACAAACAGCTCCATCATACAGACTGGGCTGTATACTCCTGTTGGAGTGGCCACTCACAACCTACAGGGAGACCAGCAGAGTGAGGCAATGAGAAAGGGAATGTGGTCCAGAGAGAGGGACCTGGTCCCCAGGCAGATGGAGCTACTGGCAGCCCCTACTTCCCTGGGCCTGCTTTCCCTGTCCTCCTATCCATGTCCCGTCAATGATGGATAGAACTTTGGGGACTACAGATAGGGAAGTGCCCAACAGAAGGGGCACCACTTGAGCTGGACCTTAAATATGAAGAGTTTGCTGGGCAGAGAAGAAAGCATTTGGCAGAAAAGACAGAGGTATAGGGGCTTGGAGGTAGGAGGGTAGGAGGCAAGGGGCCATGTGCATCTGGAGCTAAGGTTGGCTGGGAAGAAGATGACTAGATGGAAAGGAGGGCCTGGGTTAATGTGGGTGAATCTGGACTTTATCCTGAGGGCAGAGGGAGCCAGGGAAGGTTTTAAGGGGGGCAGTGACATGGTCAGATTTGTGTTTTCTACCAGTCCCTCTGGTCAGATTATGGAGGATGAGTTGGAGGGGGTTTGAAGAGGCTGGGGCAGTGTCCTGGTCAGAGGTGGTGATGGCCTTCACAAGGCAGCAGCCCTGCAATGGAGGGAGGGGGCCTATTCAAGAGCTGTTTGGGAGGTAGAACAGAAACTGAGGGGAAGGTGAGGCATGAAAGACAGGGGAGGTGTCCAGCGGGCCCAGATTTCTGGCTTGACAGCACCAACAGGATCTCCAACAGGAGCAGGGAAAATCTCCGCGGGCTGATCCACTGGGCAAGGAGCAAGGCAGAGGAGTGGATCCTGGGGAGACCAATATGCCTCCCATCCTTGGACCCTAATGCTAATGGAGGCCTCTCCAACATGAACACACACACACACACACACACACACACACACACACACCACTGCCTGGATTTTCCTTTTGGTTCTATTCCCTTATTGAGAAACCTGGGTTGAAACAATTCTCACACTATCACAGCCTTGCTGGGCCCAAACCCACATGGTGGCCACAAGAATCCTGGGTAGCAAATCACCTCCATGTACCTCAACACACAGAAATAATACAAATGGCTACACTTCAGCGAGGACTGTCTGTACCTGAACAAGTATGTGCCAGTGCACATGCATGGGAACCCTCCACTGACAGTGAGTACTCAATCTCCAAATGCGTGCAATCCCACGCTGTCACCCCACGGCCCCGCTCAGGCCTCAGCCTTCCTTGCCCAGGTGATGGTCTGGTTCCCATGAGGCGCCTTCCTTTTGGGCTTTGCTTCCAAGTACGATAGCTCTAAATTGGCAGCCCACTAGAGAGCCTTCATACCCCAGCATCCAAGCCCCGAAAGCAACGGGATAGTTGGAGGAGGGGGGAAGCTCCTTTCAAGCAAACATTTATCTTCACAATAACCCTGTCACATGGATTTTATTACACCTACTTTACGGATGAGGAAACTGAGGCACAAGACATAAAAGGCTTGCTAAAGGTCATGACCTCGTGGTGGCAGAGTGGGAATTTAATCCAGGCTTGTCTGACTCACCCTGCCACCTCTGTCCAGACCTGGAGCAATCCCTGAGGAAGAAGTGGCCCCCAGAGGGAGCATGACAGCGCCACTCTCAGGGGAGGCAAAATCAGCAGAACATCTTGTCCACCTCTAACAAGGGGACAGGCAACCAGATAGCCACTAATCAGAGGGAGCCTGAGTGAGGGCTGGCTGCTCAGCCTGCTGGAAGGTGGTCCTAGGCAACCTATGCAGAACTCAACAGAGACTGAGATCGAGCGGGCTTGATTCACGCCAGTGCCTACAGGGGACATCCCGACCTGGGGGTCCAGAGGTCTGACTCCAGGCCTGCTTCGAAGGGTCCTTCATTTCTCCCCTCCAGGCTTCCTGAAACGGGTCTGGAGAAGGAAACTTTTCCAACCAGCCACCTAGCTGGAGGCCATCTTTTCCCAAATTAGAGGGAGTGCCCCTGAGCAGGAGCAGGGGCTCAGTCAGGGCCCGTCCAGGCTGCAGCAGATACCAGAATCAGAAAGGACTCTCAGGGAAACCCTAGGACTTCCTTTAGGAATCTGAGCCTGGAAGAACTGCCATGGGCTGAGTAGACTGGATGGTGGGCTGGCCCCTGCCTCCCACAGCCCATGTCTCCTACCCTCCCATCCCCTAAGGAAGATGCCTCTCTTCCTGTTTGCTCCTCCCCAGGTGGCACTGCTGGATGAGGTGGGAGGGCTACCGTTGCCCTGTCTCCACTCTGTACTGGCATCCCCTGAGGCCACCTAGAGTCTTTCCTAAAGCCCCGGCCAGGCCCCACCTCTCAGGGAGCGGTTCTCAGAACTGGATGATCTTGGTGAAGGCCCCAAGACACCTCTGTGGCTTTTCCCCAGGCCACCGCGAAGGGCCCCGTGCAAAGCTGGCGTTGGAACAGCGCACACACGTGTCTCCTGAGGGCCCCTGTGGCTCAGCTCCTGCGGAGCTTGAGTCTCCGCTCCGGAAGCGGCGCCCCTTCCTCTCCTCCAACACCCCGTGAGCCCCCACCCCCAAGCAGCAATTACCGGTCGAGGTGGCTGGGGGAGGGCCAATTAGTGCGGGAGACGCGGCCCCTGTGCTGTGCCTGCGCCGACCGCAGCTCCCGCAGCGCCGCCGCCGCCGCCTCCAGCCCCCAGGCTCCCGCTGCCGCCCTCCCTGCTTGGCCGACAGCTCTGGCTGCCTGGGAGCCCCGGGGGACGCGCCATCCGGCCTCCTGCCAACTGCAGTGATAGATCCAGCCGCTTGGCGCGGGGCCAGATCCCCGGCGGACGCGAGGGCGCCTGGAGCTGAGTTGGGTGGTTGGGGCAAGCAGGATGGGGCTTCTCTCCTTGTGAGGACTCCTGCACCCGACAGCCTGCGCCCCGGACAGACGCGCTGGGAGCGGGGCAGCCCCAGCCTCAGGCAGGCGATTGAGAGGGCCAGCTCTGCTGAAGACCTCTCTTGGCCTCATGCTTCTCCTGGACTGACTGTCAGGGGGTAAGGAGGGAAACAGACGCAAGTAGACACACGGCCAGACAGGCACATGGACAGTGAGCCAGGGCAGTGTTGGGGCTGTTCATGCTGGAGAAGGGCAGTACCTGGCACTCAGAAGGTGACAGTGGGCAGGGATGCTTCTCACCCCAGTTGCCTGACCACTGAGATCCTCTGGGGGATGATGGAAAGGGTCGGCTGGAAAGGCTGTGGGAGCACAGAGGAGATGACCTAACTTGGGCTGGGGTGGTGAGTCAGGGAAGACTTCCCAAAGAAGTGTCTGAAAGGACAAGCAGGAAAGCCTGGAAGGGATGGAGGTGGAGAGCTGTTAAGCCAGAGGGCACAGCAGGAGCAAAGGCCTAGAGGCAAGAATTAGCCTGTTCCATCCCAGCAGCTCTGTGTTAGTATGGCCCACACAGGAAGTCTAAGAGAGGAAATAGGGCCCAGAGCTGGAGCACTGTGCCTCTGAACTTGGGCGGGAGCAAGGACTCTACCCTGAGGCGCTGGGGAGCCATGGGAAGGACATATCCTGGCCAGGCTTATCTTCCAGAAGGATCTTTGAGGTTACAGAGTACAGAGTAACTAGAGGAGGAGAGAGTAGAAATAGAGAGACCTGTGGAGAGCGATGCAAAACCGGACAATAAGTCCTTCATGGAACAGGGCAAGTACGTTCATAAAGCAGATGGAGATGGAAAGGGCTTGCTGACAATAAGGCGAAGGAAGGTAGAAGTTGAGATTCCTAGGTGTCCTGTTGTTCTAAGGAGTTTTTGGGCCAAGGCAGGAGGTCAGCTCTGACCAACTCTACCACCCCCTCCACTACCATCCATAAGATGGCCCCTGGTTCAGAGTTTTCTCACCCAGCCTAGCCTGGGAATTTATGTGACCCTTCCCCAGGGCCAAGGGATCTCAGCCCCTACCCACTGGGTCCAGGAAAAGCCCCAAGAGGGAATCCAGTCTGTGGTAGGGACCCAGGCAGGGCCAGGTGTTGTTGGGGAAGCTCCTCAGCTCCCCTCTTCCCCCCCCCCATAAAAAGTCAATCAAGACAGCAATCTAGCCTCTCACCATTGACCTTCTATAATCTCAATGATAGCTCCATGGCCACAAGGGGTTGGGTTTGTGTATATTTGTCTATGGAGCAAATCACAAGGGGATGAAGGCCCATTTGAGCCCTGAAAGACCTCAGAGGCTGAGATCAGATGGCCTTGCAAAGCAGAGCTCAGCATGCCTCTTTTAGGCAGAATTTGGGAGCTGGGAGCTATGTGTTCCTGCCTGGGCCTGTTCCTCTGTGTGTGTCCTTAGACAAGCCACTTGCCTCTCTGGGCCTGGTTCTCCTCAGCTGTGCACTGGGAACCATGCCTGTGGTAGGACACTACTCTAGCCCAGCCCCCATCAGCCATGGTCCAGGACTCCTGTCTGCTCTCAGCCCCTTTAGCCACAGGCACTGTGGAAGGGCATGCTGTGACCTCACCAAGGAGCCACTGAGTGATCATTATGGATCTCCTACTGTGAAGGAACAAGAACCCTTTTGAGGGGGAGCCTGAAGGTGGAAGAAAAACCTTTCAGGAAATTAGCACCAGTGACAGGAAAATTCATCAACAGCTGGTAGAGGTGCCTGTGGCTGATTCATGTCTCTTGCCTTAAGGAGTAGCTCTTCTAGCCTGAGGGAAGGACTGGTATGCTCCAGGGCCTTCCAGAGATCCCAGGCCCAAAACTCTAAAACTCTGGGCCTGATGCTGGGCCTCTGAGCACCTGCCGAAGGTGCCCATTGATTTGCTACTCCAGAATCATGGGATTCTGCTTTGCTAGGAAAGGCTGATGATGGGCAGGGGTCATAGGTTCTAATACAACTCTTCTCACTGCTGTGTGATTTCAGACATTCAGTTGGCCTCTCTGATCCTTCTTGTCAAGAGAAATCCTGACCTTGCTTGGCTTCTACAAAACTCAGCACGTCTGGGAAAAGAATAATTTTTCCAAGAGTGAGGGTACAACCATACCCAAACAAACCTTAGTAGTGAGAGTCTAATGGGAAAAGCAGGAAAACAGCTGGATATGGAACCTATTGTCCTGGACAGCACATACCTTCCTCCCACAGCCAGCACCCAGGTATGGCAGGCAGAAGAGCTGCTGCAGCGCACGTCTCCAGGGGGCACCACTTACATGCTTTACAGTGGAATGAGCCCCTGGATATAACCTGAGCTCCCTGACCTGCCTCTTCTGGGCTTGCCCTCTAGACACACATTTATGCCACAGGTGCCTCAGTGAAGTCTCTGATTAGGTGATTACTCAGTCACCACCTAACCCAAAACATCCACATTGGGTGGTCTTTACAGCCCAATGTACTCTCTTCAGCCTATCCATGGCACCTCTGAGTCCATCTCAATCACCAACACTACCTAGGTTGCAAGGCATGCTGGGAGCTTCCCTTGGACAGGAGGGAGCAAGATGAAGTTAGCATAAGGTGGGGTTAGGGAAGCTACTAAGATTATGAGGTACCTTCGAAGAGATTGGGTTCAGTTTCCAGGGCAGACATTGGTGAGGGGATATTGTGGGGCATCATTCTGCCCAGTATAGTCAAGAACGACTTCTCAGAGGCCTCTGGACCCACACTTAATGAAAGAGTATGAATTTGCCTGGCTGAGAAAGAGGAGAGAAGCAAGCTAAAGAGTGACAATTAGCCAGGGCTGAAGGTGAGCTCCTTGCCCACTCACTCAGAAGTATCATATAGTAGAAGAGAATTATCATCTGCTTTATTAATTGTGTTCCTAGAGAGAAGGCAGGCTGGTGAGGTAGCACGGGCTAGTAATTCTGAATGCCTATTTACAAGGCAATATTACAGCATGATGGAATACTCAGCCTGCCAAGATGGTTTAGAGCTTGGAAAATTTGGGAAAGAATCCAAGAACAGGGCAGGGTGTCAAGGTATCATCTACAGGGAGACAAAAGGAGAGAAGGTAAAAGAGGATGCATTTGGATTCAGGAGTCGATAATGAGCCAGAAGTGAATGTTGAATTATTCAACCTCCTTTATTGATCCATTGATCTCTATCTGCAGGTTTTGGTTTATTCTTGGTTGCGATTTCCTGTGTCTGAGACGCTGAGAAGAGAAATGTGGGAGGAGGGAACAGATTTTAAGACTCAAGAAGAGAGAAGAGGCAATGTCAAAGAGAAATTTGGTAACAGGTATCAGGAACCTTAAAATGCCCATACCTTTTGACATGGTGGTGCTACTCTGGAAATTGACCCAAAAAACAGTATCCAAAACTTTTAAGAAAACACCTTAAGCCCCATGATGTTCACAGAAGTCTATTTTATAACACTGAATAATAGGAAACAACTGAAATAAATGTCCAACAATTGGGGATAGGCCAAGATGCCATTAGGAGTTTTATGTGATAACATGGGGAAATATTTATGCCATAGGGTTAGGTGACAATGGGGCACTCAAAACTGCACCTATAGAATGTGGATGGAAGGAGGACAAAAAATATATACTGAAATGTTAGCAATGATTGTTTTGAGGTGGTTGGACTCTCTTCTTTTCCTATATTTTCTACCAAAAATATGTACAAGTTTTAAATAATTAAAACAAAAGTTAAAGGGTGGGATGAGAGACACTCTTATAAAGGACATACAGTAGTAAAATATACACAAATTAGTGGGGAGCCAAATCTTCCCAGAACCCAGGGTGTTGCTCTGTCCTAGGTGTGCTGATCATCTCCCTGGCACATCGTATCAACCCAAATGATAGAATGAGGGATCAATGTGGGGCAGTCACTCTGTGGAGGAGAAAGGCCCCTGAACTCATATTTAAAGAAAAAGTATGAGTTTTCCCAGCAGAGAAAGTCATGCTAGATAGGGGAACAGTTAAGAGCAAAGGCCCTAAGGCATGTGGGAAATGCATGTAGGCCAGTATGGCTGGATTGCAGGGTGCCATGGGGAGAAATGATGGGAGATGGGATTGGAAAGGAAAGTAATTATTGTCAGGGGGTCATGAATGCTGGTCTGAGGGCCTTTGCCTTTCTGCCACAGGCAAATTGGATACTTGGGGGAAGGGGCTTAGGCAAGAGGGCAGTGTGGTTAGAGCTCACCACTGTTATTCTCTAGACCCCTAGTCTAGTCTGCTTCCTATCACCCTCCAGAAACTTGGAGTGTAGTTAAGGGGAAGGGGAGCAGTCCAAAGCAGCCCTTGAAGATGGTCGGCCAGGCCTCCTGACCCCAGTCTGGCCCTGTTCCCACCGCATCAGGCTCAGTCCCCATCCCCAGGCACCCAGACAAAACGCTCGCCTCCCATGACAAAGAGGCTCATTTGGAGCCTGGGCAAGATTTGCAAACGTCAAACTTGTAATTACAAGGATGAAATCATCTGGTTCCTTTTAAGCAAACGGGTTTATTGATCCCAACACTGAAGAAATGCTATTCTGGGGAACTTGCTCCTCTCCATTTTCCCTTCTCTCTGGTGGGGGAGGGTGACAAGGAAGCTAAGAAGGGGAAGAGCCTCCTGGGAGGGGAAATCCTTAAGGGTCTAAGGGTGAATTTTATGGTATATAAATTCTATCTCAGAAAATAATTCTTTAGGGTTCAGGAAACTGTCTCATTCAGGCAGATGACATTCTCATCCTAAACTTAGACCCATCTCCATCCAGAAACTAGAAGCTGGATAGAGCTAGGGCTTTAGGCACTGTGCCAGCCACTAATTTCCCGTCTCTCCCACCCCCTTCAAGTCTCATTTGTGGCTCCAGATCCTATTTCAGCTTCAAGGTGGTACAATATTTCCTCAGTAACTGAAGGGAAACTGTTTCCTTAGGTAAAAGGCACCAGAGGCTAAGGGACCTGGGAGGACCTCACTCCCTCTTTGAGGAGAGGCAGATATGTGTGGCTGGGGACACCAGACCTGGATAAAGCTATCCTTTCTGTTGGAGTTGGCGAGGCAAGACGTCTGGGCCTTGATCTTCCAAGTCAAAGAGGGACAAACAGTTGGGCTCGAGAGCAGGAATGCACAACCATCAAGGACAAGAGCCACAACCTGCCAGAAGGCCCACAGTAGGACCACTTCATTCAACCTGCTGGCGACCCTTTGGGAGCATGATAGGGAGGAACAACCCCAGCCACAGCTCTTCATGAGCTCAGTTAGGGAGACAAGCAGGACATTTGGCATCTCCATCAGAAGAGGCCTTAGAATGGAATGGTTAAGAGCAAGAACCTTGGATCATTGCCCCTCTGAACTTCAGTTTCTTCATCTGTAGAATAGGGTCAATAATACCAAACTTGCAAGTTTATGGTAAGGAGTGAATAAAGATGATATACTCCAATGCTTAGCCATTTTGTTATCTCAATGGGTCAAGGTCTTATCACTGTCCTATGGTCACTTATTTACCTTTTCAGAGTCTCTATTTCCTCATTTGTCAGATAGGGACAAGAAGACGTGTCTTAGAAAGTGGTTGTATGAATTAACTGAGACAAGGGGCATAGAATCACCCAGCTGACAGTTGGGCCAGACAATTGAGGGCTCCCATCCCCTGCTCAGTTTTACTGTGCATTCTCTGCCTTTCCATTCAAAATCAGTCTGGGAGCAGCTGCCTACCCAGGAACTAAAAAAGAGGAGGCCCTGGCTCCAAGCAGTGAGGCTTCAGAGAATTCAGCCAAATTTGGGGGGTGGGGAGGGTGTTTCTAGGCAATGAACCCAGGCTTTCATCTGTGGGCCCTACTAGAGCTGGCTCTTAGCAAACCCCTCCATGGGGTGATGCCTGGACCAATCCAAACCCAGCTGGACAGAAGCACGGAGCTAAATATAGCTGACCTGGATGAAAATTTCCTTTATTAATTTCCTTTAATTCAATTTTTTAAATAAGTGAAAAAATTTTAATAACAACAGCAAAAAAGGCATACAGAGGTCAGCTGAGGAGATGGCCTGCTACAGCCTACGGCTTGTTTCCCAGTTGTCCTGGCCTGTTGGATGCCAGACAATGCTGAGTGTGGGTTACCCTGCGGCCTGGAGTTGCCAAAGGCTGTCTGTGGTGTTGCTGTTCTGGGTCTGCCTGGCAGGCTTTCTCATCCCTTTCCCTCAGGACATCATTTCCCACCCCCATGAGGCTGACAGAGTACTCTGCCTTTTTCTGTATTCCCATCCCTCCTGTTCCAGCTCCCTTGAACCTAAAAAAGATTTGTCTCAACCCTGACCTTTTCCTTGTCAAAGCTCACGGTGTCTGTCTGGGCATCTAGGCCACTCTAGTGATAGTGCAACTTTTATTTATTTCACATTTCCCATGGCAGAAACAATTATTACTAGAGTCCCAACACCAGGATCAGCTGCAGGTCTGTGAGCCCTACCTGGACGCATTGTGGAGTAAGCATGCTGCTGCCTCATGGATCGTTTTTTAGAGACAGAAATGGAAAGTTTTATACAAATGTCTACCTAAACAGGATATGATGGTGCTGAATGCTATCACATGGGCTACCCTTTTTTTTTACTACCATAGAGGCCAACAGCAGAAACTGCTGCCCTGACCACTGGCCTTCATGATGGTGACCACAGTCCTTGATGACTGGGAGCAAAATCATTGTCTTCCTCTCATTTAACAATGTCTGTGTTGTCCTAGTGTTCAAAGGTCTTAGCTGAACTGGGAAGACTTGAAGTAAAGGCAGCAGATGGATCAAAGTTTCTATTACTGTGAGTGACTTAGTTCTGCCTTGGTGCCTTGGGGTAGAGGCTGCTTCACTCACCTCTCAAAATAAGTTGCAGATGTTTTAAGACTGGTTTTGTCTGTACTTTGCCTGTGCTGATGTGGAGTTTCCTCCTCCAGTTTCACCAGAGCCTTTAGGCAGCAAAATAAAAATGACATCCTTTGCCATATGTAGCTGATACAAACTGTTCAGTGGGCCCACAAGGCACTCCCATTCACTCCTTTGAGTGAAACTGCTCTTCCCATCTTTCAACCATCAGGTTCTTTCTGAGGCTGCCAATCCAGGCACCCAACCCCTGATAGAAGAGCATGTGACATAAGTTGGCCAGTGTCATCACATCACCCTGGACATGGTGATTTGGTAGAGGGGAGAGTGTGACTCAGACTGAGCCAAAGTCCTTCCCAGGAATTTTGAGACTTGGAGATGGAGAATGGCTGCTCCCATTCTTTGCCAGGAAATGAATGCCATCAAGAGAGCTTGAGAGAATTAAGCAGTAGAAGAAATGGAGAAATGCCCTTGGAAGGAATTGATTCTATGTTTGCTATTCAGAGAGAGTGTATTTGTTAAAACCACCAGCCTACTGGTTTGACTTTGCTGAAAATACCTTCCCTGAAGTCCGGAGATGGATCACTCTCTGGATCTCAGTTAGGGTGACCAACCATCCCATTTTGCCAGGAACTGGGTGGTTTCTTGGGACATGGGAATTTTATTGCTAAAACAGGACAGTCTCAGGAAAACCAAGACAGTTGGTCATCCTAGCTCAGTTCAGTTCCATATCTGTAAAAATGAGATTGGACTAGACAGGGGTAGGAAATTCTGCCAAACCCTGCATTTATGCAGACATTGCCAATTGCCCTTGTCACTAATTCCTGTGAGTTTAGGTGTATCTTCACAATCCTTTGCAATATGGCCAGCTACTGTCAATCAGTGTTGGCACCATTTGCCATCCTTGAACTGAGTTTTTGACAAGCTGGTATTTTAAGGATCAAAATTTATTGAGGACCAACTTTGAGTCAAGGTCTGCCATAAATCCCATGTCAGACTCTCTCCAGCTTGGGCTAAATGACTTCCCTAGAACTTGTGGATCACACACATTTGGATAAATATACGGACCGGCATTAGGAGATACACACACACACACACACACACACACACACACACACAATTTCAGCTTGCTCTTCTTTAGAAACTTAAATTTATTAAATGCTCATTATGTGTTAGACCTATATAAAGGCTTTCACGCTAACACTGGGAGCTTGTTGAGTGTCTGCATTTTGGAAACAAGTAAACGGAGGCTTAGAGGTCCAGTGTTTTTCTAAGGCCCCAACCAGCTGGCAAGAGAGTTGAGTGAGATCCCATCTATTGTAGGACCGGTCTGACACCAACAGCTCCGACCTTCCCATCAAGATACAGATTCAGCGGGACGCTTTGGTCTGTTTCCACCTTGAGGCTTTGATGTACACAGCTTACACGTATTCCCAACGGTTTGGGAACGTTAAGTCCCCAAGGACTTAACTTTCCTTGTGTTCAGGACGCGCTGCTGGGGAGCTCAAAAGTTCGAGAGTCGAAAGCAAGACCTGCACGGGCCGCTCCATTTCTACCCGGCAGATCCCCACAGGGCGGTGCACAGTGAGTGGCCCGTGGGCCCGCAAAGGGGAAGAAGACCGCCCCGCAGCAGCTCAGGTTTGCTGCAGCCCAGCGACCCCGCAAGCAGGAGGGCGACGCATGCGCGGCGCGGGTCGCGGAGTTGTGAATGGTGCGTTTTGTTTGCCGGAGTTTGGGGCGGGCGGGCGCGCGAGGAGGAGGGGTGGGGCCGACGGGGGCGGGGCCGGCGGGCCAGCGAGGTGGGAGGCGAGAGGAAGTGGCGGCGGCGGCTGGGGGCGGCGAGCGCTGGGTCCGCGCGGGCGGTAGGCAACGGCTGAGGCAGCTGCGACGGCGTGTGTTGGGCTCCAGCGGGCGGCGGCACCTCAGACTCCCCGGAGCGGGAGCCCACGCGGGCGGGCGCCTGAAACAAAGAGAAGCGAGAGTCAGGGCGCCGCGGGTGTGCGGTCAGTCGGTCAGCGCGGAGCCGGCCAGCGGGTGCCCGCGAAAGCCCCGAGCCCGGCCGGCCGGCGCGGCCTGAGGGCGGGAAGATGCCGCGCGTCGTGCCCGACCAGAGAAGCAAGTTCGAGAACGAGGAGTTCTTCAGGAAGCTGAGCCGCGAATGTGAGGTGAGGCGGGCGGGCGGCGCAGAGGCCGCGGCGCGCCCCGAGTGGGCCCGAGCGGAGAAAAGTTTGGGCGGCGCGGCCCCCGGGAGCCCCGCGCCGGCGCGCCCGCGGAGGGGCAATCTCACCCGGCCGCCGTCTGCCCGCAGACTCTGCTTGCCCTTATCGGCGCCGCGCGGGGCGGGCGGGCGCGCGGGCGGCGCCGCGGATTTGGCTCCTGATTTCTGGCCGTCTCTGCCTTGCAGATTAAGTACACCGGCTTCAGGGACCGGCCCCACGAGGAGCGCCAGGCGCGCTTCCAGAACGCCTGCCGTGACGGCCGCTCGGAAATCGTAAGTCGGGGGAGCGGGGGGCGCGGGGCACCGGGCACCGAGCACCGAGGCGCGCGCGTCACTTGTTGCGCTGGGGCCGCCGCGGCCCAGGCCGGTTCCGGACGGCGCCGCGGGCTCCGCGGCTCCCGGAACTAACTGAGCGGGCGCCGTCTCACTTCCTACTCGGGATTCAAAATGCGAAACCAGACCCTGGCGGGCCCCGTCCTCACGCGGAGACGCTTCCCTGTGGCCCTCGGCGGGTGGGTCTGTTTTCCAGACACGACTCGGCAGCTTGCCGCGAGTGAAACTCAAACCGGAGGCCAGCTAAAAAAGAAAAGGTTGTTTGTATAGGCAGTGACACGAGTAAGGGGTCGTCGGGGTATTTGTAAAGAAAACACTCAAGTGTCTGACTCCTGGGCGATAGTTTGTTTCTGAGACGCTAGATTTCTTGGTACATCTATATGTGAAGCGCCCTCACTCCCAGTATAGCTGAGAATAAATCTTTTAGCCAATATTATCTATTGTCCTAATTGAGGGGGGAAAAAAAATCCCTAAGGAACGTGCCCTGTTTTTTTCTTAGAATGCTAAACCTCAGGAGAATCAGAAAGAAATCATTACCGTTTGGGGTTTTTTTCAAACCTAAAAAACATACCCCGCTGGTGCTGCATGGATTTGCGAAAACCACATTTGATCTCGAGGCCGTGTTTTAGGCCGTGATTTAGGTGGTAGGTGCTTCGCCTCTGCCAAACCTGATGTTAAAAGATTTCTAGTATCCTAGTTCCCCTCATCTCCTTTTGGTTTGTCTTATTGGAGTTTTTAACGAGGGTAGAATGAAGAAGCCAAAGAGTGGGTAGGAAGAAATGAAAGAAAAGTTGATGATTAATTTTAAAAAGTTGAAGTGCTGTATAATGGAATCCATTTATCTGCTCCGTGAAGAGGGCCCCAGTGCATTTGAAGACTTGAAAGCGACAGTGCAGTTTGAATTGGAGTTAACAATAGGAAGACATGTTGGAACGTTTACTTCCCCACCTTCTTTATAGAGAATTTATTGTACTTATTGTTATTGAGATATAAGTCATGTACCATACAACTCTCCCTTTTCATCACTAAAATCATATTTATTTTTAAAGAATATAAATATATAGATATTTCAAATGAAGCCTTTTTAGAATTGTATTACAGAAAACGAGAAGATTATGACCAAATTTATCAGGAGCTCTAGAATAGTTGGTTGTTACTCAATGTTATGAAAGAAAATCTCGAGTGTTTAGCCCACTGCCAGGTTTCTTGAGTAGCTGTAATAGTTGTATGATTAAAATGTATAAGACGAATATTTTTTGGTTTTTGGCACTGAGTGGTAGAAGAATCATTCATTAGTTGATCCATTGATTATATCATTCTTTGGGTTTCCTTTTGCAAAAGGTGGATGGTGTACCTAACCAATGGATTTGCTGGAGGTAATTGATGTAAGTGTAAAAGATGAGTAGAAAGTACTGTCAGGATTTTTTAAAGCTGAGAGTTTTTTGTTTGTTTGTTTGTTTGTTTTGAAACCTAGAGAAGCATAGCTATTAGGGTTTTTCTGTCATATCGGACTTTACTGCCTGTAATTATGAACTGGGAGTATAATTTAACCCACAGTATATCTGAATTGCTGTACTATAATGCTATAATATTATAGCAGTATTATAGGTTGCTTGTATTTGTCATAAATTTTTTTCCAGAGATAAATCAGACAGACGTTCTAGGCCTTCCCCCTTCCCAATATCTGAACCTACAAATTTTAATAAGTTCTTAACATCTAATATGTATTAAAAGTTGAAGGTTTGGGGGTGACCAGTTAGCTCAGTTGGTTAGAGCGTGGTGCTGATACCACCAAGGTTGCCAGTTCGATCCCAGCATGGGCCACTGTGAGCTGCGCCCTCCCTAAAAGAGTCAACTAGGCCATTGTAGCATGAAAGCAATGTGTAACCAACGACCATGGCTGTTCCCCAATAAAATAAAATAAAAGTTGAAGGTAGATTGAATTCTGTGTAAGATTTACACTTCAGACAGCATATATGTCTTAATTTGTTAAGTAGTGTAACTGTATTTGGGAAGGAGTTTCACATTTTCCTCCCTTCCTCCCCTCCCCCCTTTAATTCAGTGTTCTCCACATTGAAATTTTAGGATTCTTAGCTCCTTGAGGGTGGAAGCCACGTTAATTCTGTGGTATATTCATTAATATTTTCCCCTCTACGCAGGTACTTTGCACAATGCCTTTTGCATCATAGATACTTGATTAATTCAATTTAGAAGTTATTTAATTTAATGCCTAAAATTTATCTTTTGACTTATGAACAGGCAGTGGCTTTTACTTATTTCGTTGTGGAAGTAGATGTGGAAAAGGCATTCCTAGGCCTCTATTTTGACAGCAGCTATCTACAGTAAAAAATATGGAGTTCCCAAAGCTATTCCCAGCCCTTTTTTCTCTTTTTATTCTGAATATCTCCTTAATGTATCAGTGAAGTTAAGAATTTATTTTGTATTTAGATGTGAAACAATTTAAGGACTGTTATGCTCATCTCTTCTAACTGAAACTTACCCAGATTCCCTATCATAGCATGAATAAAAGTGATTATGGGTGAGGGGTAAAATCTGTTTGGTAAACTCTGATTCATTCCCCGTGTAAGTTCTTGTAGTAAAAGTGTTGGAGGTGTCTTCAACATTAATGACTAATCAAAGAAAAAAATATGACAGGTATGGTGATTACTGTGAGAGCAGTAAAAACTATATTTTAATTCTGAAGATGGAAGGATAAAAGCTATGTTGGATTGGCACAAGGTGTGCTGTTTTGTGTTTTATGAAACCTATAAAATACAATCGGGACAATGTGGAAATTTTACATATGAACACTGATACCAGTGTAGCATTTTTATGTTTCAAACAGAATTTTCCCAACTTTCATATATGTGTAGATACTCCATTAAAAAAAGAGTTCTGTGGTCAAATAAATTTGGGAAATGCTATTCTAGAATGATCTGTTTTTTATCACTTCTGTCTCAACTAGAGGGATCTTGATGAGATAATGGGCATAAAGCAACAAAGCAGGGAATGTTTTCTGAGGTTGGCCTTCTGACAGGAGGTGAGGTAATGAGATCTGTAGACTGTCTTTACTTAGCACAGAGCTGATTTGGGGTACACGGGTGGCGGGGTGCGGAAGGATTTGTTACTAGGTGAATACTGAAGAAACATGCCTGGGAGATTGTGACACAGAGCATTCTTTTCATGGGCTGAATCTCTTATCTGCCTGCCACCACTCTGCTCTGAGAATTTCATTACCTGAGGGTGGAAAAGTTGGCTTTATCCAGCTCAAAATTATTTCTCTTATTTTATTTAGCAAATTCTTATATAGCATTTACTTGGTACTGTTCTAAGTAAGCACTTTACAAATATTAGTTTGTGAGGAAACTGAGGTACAAAGTTAAGTAATTTGCCTCAGGTCACACATCCTAGGCAGTTTGCTTCCTCGAGTCTGCTTTTCATTTAAACTATTGTTGATTCATTTTATTTCACTTGGTTGTTTTTTAAACTTATGCTAATAGTGGGGTAAGATTATTTTAAAGTTAATGTTGTAATGACATTTGTTCACTGTTCATATAAAATACCACAAGAAAGGGTATCCCAGTTGATTAGGGAAATGCCATCAAAGATGTAGAGATTTAGCAGTTAGGTTGACAGTTGTACCTAATGGCACCAATAATAGAAATAGGAAGTATAATTTTTAACTCTAAAGAATCTAAGCTGTTAATCATCAGGGGAACTAGTGGATAGTTGAGTCAGCTAATGGCTTTAAACAAATTGCCCAAAATGTGAACCCCTGGCTTTCAGATGAAGACTCAGTGCTTGAAAACATGTGCGTTATGCTTTAGAACTTTAATTAGTAAGAGAAAACAAAATCATTCTATTTTAATTAGTAAAAGTAAACAAAAAACTTACAACAAAAAAGAGTTTACATTTATATGATGAAAAATGTATTTTTTTCAAGATGCTTTTTACTTATTTAATTTTTAATTTCCCTTAGGAAGAGGGACAATATTGTTTCCATTTTTACTTGGGGGAAATATAGTTAAATTGCTCAAGGGCTACATAGAATAACACTTTATTGAAATGGTTTTAGATTGTTCTGTCGGTTGAGCTGTGCCATCCAAATCATTTATAAATATTAGATGAATACTCTTGTTACAGTTAGATCCAGTTATCCTAAAGTCAGATTTTAGAAAATGCATATATTTTTTTAATCACCCAAGGTTTTAAAGAGAATGGGAAGTGCTGTCATGTGGTAATGTATGGTTTATCATAAATGAGGCGGTCCCAAGCATTTTTAACATGGGCTTTTAGTGCATAGTGTTTCCTTGAACAAGGGAAATCAAGAAAAATTTAAATGTCTCATTTACACAACTTTAAATTGTGGTATGCTTTAAAATTCAAAATATTTAGATCTTCAGTGATTTTCACATTTAAAAATGTAAGTTTTTAAATTCAGGGATGGTTGCTTCTGGTTAGACATTAGCAATGCGAGATCCTAACGTCAGCAAAAAATGACCTGAAAGAAAGTATTGATTCCATGTCTTGATTTTATATTTAAACAGCCAATGGCAAATGTCCTCAAAATGGAATCAGATGTTTGTAACTTAATACTTAAGAAAAATGATGAGTGCATGTTTTTTACTTTTAAGTATTCTTGGTGCTGCCTGGCTTAAGACAGAAACTGATGTAAAAATAAATGACTGCCTGCATAATTTATGTAATGTCCTGCTCCTGATCCTGTTTATATTGATTTTTCTAAAAGGCTTTTGTGGCCACAGGAACCAATCTGTCTCTCCAGTTTTTTCCGGCCAGTTGGCAGGGAGAGCAGCGACAAACACCTAGCCGGGAGTATGTCGACTTAGAAAGAGAAGCAGGCAAGGTAAGAAACATTTCTTTGCAACTTGAAATACTGTGAATTGTTTTATTAGAGGTTGTCTGATTATTTACATTTAATAAAAAGACTACAGGTCTGATTATACAGGCATATAGTCAGATTTGTTTTCATTTCATATTAGAATGTAATACAATTTTTTAAAATCACTCAAATTTTTTTGTCAAATTTTTTAATATCATTCTATTACTAATTTTATGTATATAACATCCACCATAGCAGTTCTAGCCTTTAAAGAGAGTAGTGTGCTTCCTTCCACATAACATTCAAAATTTATTTAAAAGTGTTGACAGGAATTTTTTTTTTAACTAAAATGTGTGACTACAGTGCTGTAAAAATGAAATTAAGAGAAAAATGGAAAAGACTCCGTAGGCTTAAATTTTAATATTTAGAAATAGGTCATGGGTAACTTTACTTCTGTTAATATTTTAATTTAATTTTGGAAAATAACAATATGAAAACTTTGACTTAGAAATAATTGTTTGAGCAAAAGCTTCTGAGAAAACAGATGGCTTAAAATTTTTATGTTGAAAGTTTAGGGTGAAGATGAAAAATGTAAGTGGAAATGTTTAAGCTGACAAGCTCTTATTAAAATCTAAGTTAAATGTATTACATGATTTTGGTGAAATTTTAATTAATATCTTGGGCCAGTTCATCTTTTTATGTAGAAGTTGACTTTAATAAAATAATGTAAAGAAAGAAATTCGTGACCTCATTTTATACTCATTTTTTCTCCTGTTTCCTTGCAGTGTTTGCATACCTGGTTTTAACAACTTGCTAAATTACTTTTCTAAGTGTTGTCATGAATAGCACAACCTGTCACTGTATTTGCAAAATATAAAAAACATCTAAACATTCCTTGAGGAACTTAAAAGGTTTTTGTATCAGGAAAAGGATTTCTGATCTTGTATATATACAATGAAGAGGCTTTTTGTTTTCTTTAATTTTGCGAAGTAAGGTTTGCTCTTTTCATCGGTGACAAGCCAACTAATCATTGGAGAGGGAGAGGAAAAATAGATTACAGGATGTTAAAAATGAATAATAAGTAAGTAACTTGTTTTCCTATGTATTAGCTTGTTTGGTTGGAAGATTAAAAGCAAATGTTTCAGATCTTACTATTTGGTAATTCCTATATAGAAGAGAGAAGTTCTAGTCATTGTAGAATTACTGCTTTTTTGTCTAATTTGGTGCATGTATGTGTGACTAAATGAAGAAATTATTGGTTTCTTGTTCAGAACACTTCCTTAAAGTTTAACATGGGTGCTCAGATACTACAGACATAGACAAAAAATAAAACCAACTCTTTCCTTTCAACTTCAATGTTAAACTATTTTAAGATTTCAAAATTGATATCTCACTCAATGTTACTTAAGTCTTCCAGTATTTAATAGCTATTAAATGGGTGTTAATTCTACTACAAAGTATGTTTACTTGAATTAATGATATCTGTTCACTAGATTGAAGACCACATTATCCTTGGACTTAAGCCAGTGAGATGTTTTTAGTTATATAACCAATAATAACAAAAATGTTGGATAGCTTATTCTAGTACAATATTTAGAGGATATGTTTTCAAATTTATCAGGAAAAGTGATAAAGCTGATGTAAGCTATCAGAAGACTTACATTTTATTAATATTTGTTTTAGAAAGTTTTTTTCTGTATAAAGGGCCAGATATTAAATATTTTCAGTTTTGCAGGCATAATGATCTCTATTGCAGCTACTCAACCCTGCTGTTAGAGTGTGAAAGCAGCTATAGACAACATGTAAAAACAAATGAGTGGCTGTATTGCAAGAATGGTAGCACTGGCAGAAATCAGTATCCTTTCCCTCAGATTTAAATCTATAAATGTTTATGTATAAATCATGTATATCTCAAATATAATTTTGCTACCACCTGTGCTATACCAGTAGAATGTAGAGGAAAAAAGCTAAATTTTAAAGGAAAATAAAAAATCCACAAAAAAACCAAACTGCTCGTATATTGCTCCATACTGTTGGAATAAATAAAATATGGCAGTGAATGTGGAGAAAAGGTACTGATCCATGTTTTCTCATGCATGGAGTTCAAGCTATGGGGTCTCTTTCTCTTCCTCCTTTTTTTGTGGTCTCTTCTTGGTAACCATTAGCTTTTATTTCTGTCCCCATAGGACTAGGACTAGAAGCAAAGAAAAATTGAAGGAATTTCCCCAAACATTAATTATTTGCCTCTGCTCCTTATATTGGATCACAAATCAATGTCTTTTCTTCCACATACTCTCAACTTTGTTACTTGCTGAAAAGCTTAGTTCTCTTCGTATTCACACCCAGCTTTGAGGATACTAATGGTTAAGGCTTTAGAGTTAGGCATAATTAAGTCCTGATTTAATTTACTACTATGTAACTTGGGGCAATTTATTTAACCTTTATGATCTTCAATTGTAAAATGAGGTTAATGTATACATCCTAGGGTTGCCCTAGTGATTGAAATAGTGTATGTAAAGTGCTTAGCCTGGTACCTGACACAGTTATTCAAAAATTCATTCATCCAGAAGTTATTTATTACACACCTGTTATCTACTGAGCATTGTCCTAGAGACTTGCAGTACATCAGTAAATAAAACAAAGATCCTGCCCTGGAGGTTGTTCAGTGGAAGGAGTGGCGGAGTAGATAATATACATAATAAATAAATTATATATTACAAAATGATAAGTGCTCTGGAAAAAAAGGAAAAGTATAGTAGAATAAGGGTGACCAATGAGTAGGAATGTTGGCAGTTTTAAATAGGATGGTCTGGGTAAAGAAGGTCATATTTGAGCAGAGACCTGAAGGAGGTTAGGAAATGATAAGCCATGCAGGTATGGAGGAAAGATGTTCCAGACAGAGAAAACAGCTGTTGTAAAGGCCCTAGAGTGGAAGCATGCACTGTGTATTTGATAAACAGCAAGTAGGCCAGTGTGGCTGGAGTAGACTGAGCAAGGAGGAGAGTATAGGAGATGAGATCAGGGAGGTAACAAGGAGCCAATTTATATGACTTCGGTGGCCATTGTAACAAGATGGACTTTTATTCTGAGTGAACATGGGGAGTAGTTTCAGGTTTTTGAGCAGATGAATGGTATGACCTGCCTTAGGTTTTGAAAGGATCGTTCTTGCTTCTGGGTAAACAATAAGCTATAGGGGGCAAGAGTGAAGCAGGGAGACCAGCTTGGCTATTGTGGTAATCTTGGTGAGAAGCTAAGGTGGTAGCAGAGGAATTGGTGAGAAGTGGTCATAGTCTGAATGTATTTTGAGATAAAGCCAACAGGATTTGATTATGGATTGGATGTGGGATATGAGTCAAGAATGACTCCGACTTTTTTGGCTAGAGCAAGTGGGAATATGGGATTGCTGTCATCTGAGATGGAAAAAGCTATTGGTGGAGCAAAATTTTTTTTTTTTTAAGATTTTTTTTTTTGGGAATTGGGGGATGAGAACAGCGCTGGGGAATTGGGGGAAGGGGAACAGACAAGTTGCTGTCCTTTTGTTCTTTAGTCTAGTTGTGGAGGACGTTGCTTCACTGGCTCAAGTTGGCACCATCATTGCGCACTTCCCGGGCGAGGCAGATCAGTCGCCGGGTTCTGGACGGCTGCTCACTGCAGCTGCTGGCCGCTCATGCTGGCTGCTTGGCTACACACAGTAGCCCATGGCAACCCACTGCAGCAGGGGCTGCAGCCTACAACCGTCGCCAGCAACTCTTGGCAGCCCAGCTCCAGGTTGAGCTGTTGTTCAGCATCTTAGCTGTAGAGGGCAGTGTCACTGGCCCTCATATGTGGGATCCGAACTTGG
>NW_017731359.1:5560628-5567078 GCF_001890085.2 Hipposideros armiger | reverse complement strand
TTGCCGGCGACTCACGGCAGCCCAGCTCCAGGTTGAGCTGTTGTTCACCATCTTAGCTGTAGAGGGCGAGCGTCACTGGCCCTCAATGTGGGATCCGAACCGCAGCCCTGCTGCTCAGAGCTGGCGCTCCCAAGCGAGTTCTTAACCAGTTGAGCCACTCGGCCTGCCCTAGGCTGCACCTTCTTAAATTCATGTATATTTAGGAACCAAGAATTTAAAATAACACTTAAAATGTGCCTTTTGGCAGTAGAACTGCTTTTAGGATTCTGATGCTGTGCTGTACTGTGTGTCCTGAGAAGGAAAGGGCCGCATGTGGGAATGGTTGGCAGGTTGTGTTTGTGGGTGAAGACCTTTTTTCCACGTTATACAACCAATACTGAGCCCTTTTGTGTTTCAAAACTTCAGATATAAATGCAAATTAATCTTCAAATTTAAACAAAAGGATAGCCTAGAACATGTGGCTTCAACATTTCCATTGGGAGAATTTAGATGTTTTTCAAACACAATATTGTGCTCATTTTTTAAATGATAATTTCTAATAAGTGTCTGGCATCACTTGCAGAATATTGTTTTAAATAATAGCCTTTGGGAGAACTCTCTAAATTTTTTGAGAATATCACTTATTCATCTTGCCAGCTTTTCAGTCCTGGTTTGCCATCCCTTTGCTATACAGAACATTTCTGGGCCATTTTTAAAAATTGAAATAAAACTACAGAACATAAAATTTGCCATTAAAGTATACAATTCAGTGATTTTTAATGTATTCACAGTGTGCAGCCTTCACCACTATCTAATTCCAGAACATTTTCAGAACTCTAGACCATTTTAAATACATTTTGACAATCTGCAAGCCAGTTTTTATGGTGATAACCATCACCAGGCACTGTACCACATGATGTACCTTATCACTAATTCTCTTAACCCTGCACTATATAATGAAGTCTTTTATTTGATTTTAGAACATATTTTCTGTTAGCTTGATTTTACAATTGAGGAAACTGAAACCTAGAGAGGCTAAATAAATCTTCAAAAGTCATGTAATCCATTTCCTAGAGACCCAGGTCTTTTTTACCCCAGAGCCTGTGTTCTTTGCAGTATACCACATTGCTGCTAATAAATAATTTTTAGCTTAAGATGCCAGAAACTCCACATACCACTTTCCAAAGCCCTATATTAAATTATTTGAGCCCACCAAGTTACTCTTACCATTAGAGTGAATAACGGTTAATATTCTAACATAGTCTTTTTAGACCTCATTTTGATGACTTTGAAACAGCCTTTAAACTTCATCTTTTTCCTTTTAAAACATTAAAACATTTAAAAACATTACTTGAATTGTTTTTCTAAGTTTCACTACAGATTTTTGTGATGATAATTGAGCTTCTGGAACACTACACATAATCAATTTTTTTGTGTTAATGTTATGTTAATTTGGTAAAGTCTACTGTAATATTTTAAAAATTCTTGTTATACATAGTTGACTCAGAAATGGATCACAATACATAACGTCTGTCTGTTATTTCATTACATTAAGAAAGAATTCTATAATTTAATTTTGTACACTTTTCACTTAAAATTATACCTCTTGGGGTCAGAACATTTTAGGACTGTCTTAAACATGCATAGTTTACTTTGAGTCATAGAATGAAGATGGCAGAATTAGTAAGCTGTTTTGGGGGGAGGGGAAAGTATTCGTATGATATATTCTAAAGTCATGTAAATAGTTCACAATCTTGTTCTAGATTCTGTGGATTTAACCATGTAATTGACTATCCAGTCCCTGTTTATTCTTTAGTGAAATAGTCTATTTTCACATACCCTGAAATACTTAGAAAACATTAGTAATGCAATTCATTAATGCAACTGTGGTTTAGGTAAATACAGAGTTTGGGAGTTAAGGATGATAGCTTTTACCACTCACCAGCTATGTGACCTTCTGCAAGTGAATTATTTATTATTTACTCCACTGGCCCTTAAATATTTTTATTGGATGGTTGTAAAGGTCAAACAGGACTTGGAAAAGTTTTGAAAGCTAAAAATGTATATAAAAATTTATATAAACTTAAGGTAGTAATGATAGGTAAACCTGAGTGAATTAAGAAGAGAGGTATTAAGGTATTAAGAAGAGAGTTAAGAAATGAAGGGGGGCTGGCCGAGTGGCTCGTTGGTTAAGAGTTGGCTTGGGAGCCGGAGCTCTGAGCAGCAGGGCCGCTGGTTCAGATCTCACATGAGCCAGTGATGCTGTGCCCTCTACAGCTAAGATGGTGAACAACAGCTTGACCTGGAGCTGGGTTGCCATGAGTCGTCGGCGACGGCGTAGGCTGCAGTGGGTTGCCATAAGCTACCGTGAGTGGCCGGCAGCCAGCCAGCGTAAGCTGCCGTGAGCTGCCCTTAGCGGCAGTCTAATTGCCGGTGACCAATCTACCTCAGCTGGGAAGAGCACAATGGTAATACGAACATGGGCCAGTGAAGCGACGTCCTCCACAAGTAGACAGAAGAACAAAAGGACAGCAACTTGTCTGTTTCCCTTNGCCCAGCTCCAGGTTGAGCTGTTGTTCAGCATCTTAGCTGTAGAGGGCAGTGTCACTGGCCCTCATATGTGGGATCCGAACTTGGGCCCTCTGGCGTCCCAAGCCGGCTCTTAACCAACGCGCCACTTGGCCGGCCCTGGTGGAGCAATTTTGAGGGGCAGTTTAGGACATGTGAGTTTGTGGTGGTAGCTTGCTATTAGTTTCTATTTTCTCACCATCTATCCTTAAGTTATGGCACTGCTTTTTCCTAAGTGACCCTTCATGTGCTTATCTCAAGAGTTCAGTGGCCTTTTAAAAAGAATCAACTTTACTGAAGTGTAGTTTACATACAATAAAATGTACCTATTTTAAGTGTATAATTTGAGTTTTAACAAACATACACACCCATGTAAAAACCGCCCACAATCAAGATAATGTTTCAGTTATTCCCAAAAGCTCCCTTGTGCCCTTTTACAGGAATCTGGGAGTGGCTTGGCTGGATGGTTCTGGGTCAGGGCTGGGGCTGTACAGACTCTGAAGACTTGACTAAAGCTGAAGGATCCACTTCCAAGTTCAACTCACATGATTATTGGTAGATGGCTTCAGTTCCTAGTCATGTGTGCCTCTCCATAGAAAGAAGAAGAATGAAGTCACCCTGCTTTTTATGATCTATTCTCCAATCACTTTGTGTCTTACTCTGTTCACTAGAAGTGAGTCACTAAGTCTAGCCCACACTCTCTAGCCCATACTCAGTAGGGAGGGGGGAGATTTATTTACACATAGGGGTGTGAATACCAGGAGGATGGAATCACTGGGGCTATCTTGAAGGCTGGCTACCACAATATTCACTTAGATATAGTGAATTCAGAAGAAAGGAGAATGCCAATAGGAAACAGAAGCTCTGTATTCTCTCTGATTTGAAATATGGCTTTATGATCTAAGAAAATGGGCTCAGTGAAATCAGTCCTTTTATTCTTTCTGCCTTTGTGTTTGTAGGAATATTTTCAAACCAAGGGTCTTTAATAAGGAAGGTCTGTTAATGGATAACTAACTGACCATACTTTATGTATGATCAAGTTAGAGCACACAATTTTATAATCTGTCTTTCAAATATATTTGAAACTTCTGTACCCTGGTGCCTAGAGAGCTGTCTACATTGGTTCTTAATAAGGGTCGCTCAGAAGAGGGTTTAAAATTATACACTGTAGTGGAAAGAGCTCTGGATTTGAGTCAAAAGACAATCATAACTATTTTCCTTACCTGTAAATGGGATCAGAAAGTCTGTCCGATTCATATGCCTCATATGAGGATTAAATGAGGTATTATAGAATGTGTGAAAATGCCTTTTAAATTGTGAAGCTCTAGCCCAAGTTAGGCTATTTGATGGTTTTGTAGGGCAAGATTATAGATAACTTAATCATGGAGTTTTGGTGCTGTAGTGTGCCTTAGGTCAGTTTCATTTCAGGTAGCTGTGCAGTGTTGGAAAACCACATTTTCCCCAAGTGGTCCATCACGGTGTCTTAATAAACCCTGACAGCCAAATGTTCCTAATTCTTCCTTAATCTAAACTGCTTTCCTCTAATTTAGCTGTCAGAAGACAAGGAAAGCAAGATCAGAATTTAAATCATTCTTACATTAAATTTTTGTAGACCAAGCAACTCCTTTGATCTTTCCTCTTAGGACCCATTTCCAATTACTTTTTATTTCAAACAAATGCAAATGATTATGGTTGACCAAAACTTGTTAGTCTTGAGTGGTCAGATTAATTGTTTTTGCATGCATTCTGTGTTTCATAAAGCCTCATTGGGATTTTGAATTAATGATTGTATATCCTTACTACATGATCCTAGTTTTTGAGTATAAAAATAAAGGGTATGAAAAATATTTTATAAACTGAAAAAATGAACTTTACAGTGTTTCTGTTTACCTTTTTTCCTATAGAAAATGAATACTATCTAGTTTTACTATATTGGCTCCAGAAAGAGCCAGCTTAAACTGTTTTTACAGGTGTTACATTCCTTTTTATAACTTATGATTTTAATTGATAGATTACACATAGCAGACATTGAGAAGTAGTTATAAAGTGTATGTCATTATGGTAGGTAGTTTTACTTTTTTTTAAAGATTTTTTATTGTGGAATTGGGAGGGGAACAGCGTTGGGGAATCAGGAAAGGGGAACAGACAGGTAGACAAATTGCTGTTTTTGTTCTTCAGTCTAGTTGTGGAGGACGTTGCTTCACTGGCCCATGTTGGTATGATCATTGTGTTCTTCCTGGGTGAGGCAATCGGTCGCTGGTCATTGGTAGGCCGCTCACAGCAGCTCCCGGCGGCTCACGCTGGCTGCCAGCCACTCAACGGCAGCCCACTGCAGCCCGCTGCAGCCCACACTGTCGCCGATGACTCATGGGAGCCCAGCTCCAGGTCGAGCCATTGTTCATCATCTTAGCTGTAGAGAGCGAGCGTCACTGGCCCTCAATGTGGGATCCGAACTGCAGCCCTGCTGCTCAGAGCTGGCACTCCCAAGCGAGCGCTTAACCAACTGAGTCACTCGGCCGGCCCTAGAGTAGGTACTTTTTAAATACATTTTTTGATAAGTTATGTTTTTCCTTTCTGAACTTTTATACTTAAAAATCTTTTATCATTGTTTTTCATGAACATAAAATGGCAAAGCAAAATTTAACAGCATTTGATTTAATGAATGAGGACAGACTCTTGTTTTAAATGGCTTCTTAAAAGCTTAAAGGTCTGTGACTCTGCTTCTTCTGGAGCATTTTGCTTACTGGCCTGCAGGATCTTTGTCCCAAAATAAATATTGTGTGTTTATATACCATCCACAATTTGGCAGGGTTTAGAGGACTCCTTGATGTTAGCTTTGAGAAATCCTATTCAAGCTCAACAAGTTCCTTCTCCCAGGACAATCCAGTCACTCCAAATAAAAGATATCTGTGGTAAAGCTTTTTGGAATGTGATTTTCCCCAAGAGAAATTGAAGCAACTTTATAACTAGCTTGTCAGATGTAGATTTTGAGTATTTCAATTTAAATAGACTATGAAGTATATTTTCCAGCATTTAGTTATCAACAGTTTAGTGCATTAAAATAAGTAATTCGGTTTGTACAAAATTTGTTTTAAGTATACTGTAATAACTGAATTGTAAAACTTAGAACTGGAAGCCATAAGCTTATTTATTTATTTATTTTTAAAGATTTTTATTGGGAAATTGGAGAAGGGAATGGTGTTGGGGAGTTGGGGAAGGGAACATTGTGTTTTTCCAGGACCCATTAACTCCAAGTCAAGTTGTTGTCCTTCAATCTTAGTTGTGGAGGTCGTAAGCTCATCTCTAAGTCCAGCCGTCGCTTTCAATCTATTGATAGTTGAAGGTGGAGGGGTGGCGCCAGGGGGCCGTAGTCCGCCATCCCATGGGGTTGTCGAACCAGCAGCCTTGTTGCTAAGAGCACGCGCTCTCACCAGGTCAGCCACAGCTTGGGCACAGCTCACTGGCCCATGTGGGAATCAAACCGGCAACCCTGTTGCTCAGAGCTTGCGCTCTTAACCAACTGAATAACTCAGCCGTCCCCCAAGCTTATATATATATATATATTTATTATTATTTATATTTATTATATATAAATATATTTTTATTTTATAATATTTTATTTTTTATATTTATTTTTAAATATAAATTTAAATTTATAAATTTATAAATATAAATATAAATTTAAATATAAATTTATTATATATAAATATATAAATATGTATATTTATATTTATTATATATATTTATATGTATATAAATATATATATTATTTTTATTTATTTATTTATTTTTAAGATTTTTATTGGGCAACTGGGGGGATGGGAACAGTGCTGGGGAATTGGGGGAAGGGAAACAGACAAGTTGCTGTCCTTTTGTTCTTCAGTCTAGTTGTGGAGGACGTTG